>NW_008619672.1:0-7115 GCF_000691845.1 Merops nubicus | reverse complement strand
CGGGGACCCGAGTGGACAGATGCCGGTCCCGGGGCTCCTGGTCCCAGGGATGCAGCCCCGCCGGGCGAAACCTGGCCTAGCAGCACCCTCTGGAGCACGGCTGGAGCACGGCAGGAGCCGCCCAGCCCTCTCCCTGAAGGTTACACAAAGGCATGTGCTGCCGGGGGGAGGGTAATGCCGCTCGGGGAAACCAGGCCGTATTTCCTAACGGAGCCGTCTCCCTCTGCCGCGCACCCAGGGCCGGCTGCACGGGCCGCACTGGGCCGGCGGCCAGCTCCGTGCTGCCGACATGGCTGAAGCAGTGGTCGGATGACAGCCGTCAGAAGATGTGGCTTTTTTTTTTTTCTTTTTTCTTTTTTTTTAAAAAATGTGATGTGAGTTGACCTGCTCAGCAGGGGAGGAGCGAGGGATTTATGTGTGCTCCGAAACCCCTGTCCCTCCGCTGTGACGGAGAAGCAGGCCCTCCTGCTCCGCATGGGAGCTGCCGTGATAAATACTATTGACAGAGCAGGAAAATCAGATACACCATGTCAGAGCTCTTGCGTTTCTGTTTGCAGGCTGTTTGAGCAGCCGTGAATCAGTGGAGCAGGATACAAAGAGCTCTGTGAGGCACCAGGAAAATGCAGTTAAGAAAAATCTGAGCTGTGCTAATTTTAGTTTGGAAGACGGCTGTTAGAAAACAGTTCAACCCAACAGGACCTGAGAGTTAGCCAACTCCTTCTGCCCTCTCCCACGGGAAAGAGGGCTATAAAATGAAATGGACTCATAAAAAGTCGTTAGTCAACCTGTTCCCTGCTTGTGACACGGCATGGCAAGGGTCCTAGAGGCAGAGATGAGGGAGGAGGAGAAGGTAAGCAGCAAGGAATTCAGAGAAGGGGATGACTGTGCACAGCAGAGGACTAAACCACCATGGAGAAGCTCAGACCGTTCCGAGCTATTGTTTAAATTCACCCCGGGAAGTTTAAAATTTTGCTGTGCCGAGTGGCAATTCCCATGTTCCTGAAGAAAATCTGGTGCTATTGTTTCCGATTTTCCCTCTCCAAGCAGATCCCAGTGGGATGTCTGTCAGAATAAGAGTGTCTCCCAGGGCTGGGGCTGTGCGTGGGGGTAACTCTGCCCTACATGGAATGGCAAGTCTTAGCCCTGAGCTCAGAGACAGGGTGAGCTGTGTGGGCTGCTGGTGAAGGCTGTGCCCGGCTGGGTCCAGGAGGAGCATCAGGATCCTTTGCTGACTTTTACCTCTCCTTGTGCAAGAGTGATGTTTCCTTAACATGCAGTTGTTGTGCCATGGGAAACGTGGGGTTAGCTGCTCTACCATCCTTCCTCAGCTCTTTGCACTAAAAGGCGTTTGTTTCAGGAACCGTGTTCTGTGGATGTGTGACTGGTATTGGACTGTTATTAAGCCAGACATAATTCAGGGGTATCTTTTTTCTGGATGAACTTCACATTGTGATGTGAAGAAGATGCCTGTTGTCCTAGGCATGCTCCCTCCTTACAAAGACAGCAGCAATTAGTAGACGTCCAAAATGTAGAGAAGATTTTGTTTACTGAAAGGCCATAGGGTGATAAAGGAAGAGAAGTTGAGGGGAATGGAGAAGATGGATCTTCTGGTGCTTATCTTTCAGCCCACACAGCCACATTACCACATCAGTGCCCTGAATCTGCAAACCATTAGTCAGGACCAGACTCTGCTGCCTTTGCTGGGGCCTAAAGCCAATATTGATATGTGGAAGTTTTGAACTCAGGCATATAACACAGCATGTTTTAAGTAAAATATTGTGGAACAGGCTGTCCAAATTGGCTTTTGATCTTGTATGTAACTTCACCACTTTTAGAGAAATAACATTCCACTCCTTGTCTGCCTTCTAATGTGGCCTGCTTACCCAGTAGAAACACCCACAAATTCCCCAGAGAAGAACTGTGTTCCTCCCAGACTCTTTTGTCTCATCTTTTATGTCTGTTGTACTGTAAAGTCAGCCACCCCTTGATTACTGAAATTTCTTTATCAGCTCTGACTGTGGAGCTGATCACAAGTGTCCCTGCCACCTTCTGCTCTGCTGGTGGTGTCAGCAAACATTTGATTCACTACAGAGATTTGAGCACTAAGGGGATTCAAGGTGGGGCATGAAGTAAATCACATCTCAGGCCCTTCATGCCTCTCTTGCTTCAGCCACCAATGCAGGCAGGCTGCTGGCAGGACGGCAGTTCGAGGTCTTTGCTCATGCAATGTGCACTGTAATTACTGCAAGGGTAATTGGAAAAAAAAATCTGCCCACTGCGGACAAAGCAGCTTGTCACCTGCAACACGAGTGGCAAGCCCTTGTAAGGTTTGAGGACGAGAACATCTCACAAGATACACTGTAAAGACAAGGTGCAAACAAAGCTATTAGTTCAAATAAAACCCTGGAGATTGATCTCTGTATGACAGTGAGGTGCATGGGAGTCATCTCGTGCTGTAACAGAGGGCTGAGGGCTTCTTTCTCCTTGCTCCCACAAAAAGAAGAGGCTCTTTCTTAGGAATCTGTGCTTATCTTCAGCTGTTTTTATCCTTAGCAGCCCCCCAGGAATAAGGTCAACCATTTCAGGGTAGTGTTTTCTGTTTGCATTCTTTTAATTTAAATAAGTGATTTTTTGTTGTGGGCAAAAGAACTGTGCTGGCTTGGGGATTAATTTAGGTGGATTTTCGTATATTTTTAAAGTGCATAAATTGTTATTTGGGGTCCTCCCTTCTTTTCTAAATACAAATATATGTGCTTTTCTTTAAAAATGTATTTTGTGTGTAAGTCACATAGAGATAACATTAAATGCAGTATAAAGACAGCAATGAAACTGGTTGTAACATTTATATATTTTTCATGGCCCAAGTGCTTTGTGTTTGGAGATACTGTAGATGCATGCCTGCTGCTGGAGGAAGCGACACACTTGCACTGCAAAAGATGACAGTCGCGTGACCCCAGGATCCAGTCCCCTAGGACACAGGAGGTAGGCAGCTCTCTAGGACAAGAGGAGGCCCGAGGTGTCTGTCCCGGTGTGCTGCAGCCAGGGGAAGGTTGGGTGGCTGTTGCTGAGGAAGAAGCTGTGGTGGACAGGGTGGAAAACACTGCTGGGATGGGGAGGAGACCCCAAAGAGAAGCATACGTTGATGCAGCAGAGGACTAAGTCCCAGGTCTCCTGGTGTGCCTCAGCTCTGCTGCTTCCTCCTCTCCTTTCAGCAGCAGAGGCCTCACAACACAGAGGTCATGGTGTTCAGCATCACCCAACCTGTTCAGAAACCTAGGGTTATCTGCGTGTGCAGTGTACTCTGGGAGGAGGAGCAGGTAAAACAGAAGGAAATTAGAAGAATGGGGAAAATGCCATTATTGACATTTTCCCCGGGCTTTTCCAGTGCTTTTTGGTGTGTGTTTCTGATCTGTTGCAACAGAATGAAGCAAATTCCAGACGTTCTGACTGCCCTCTAGCTGTATCTTCTAAAACAGCCACATCTTGCACAACTCCCTGTCCTTCTATGGGGAACTTTTTTCCATGGAGAGTATGGCTGATCTCCCCACCCTGCAGCCGGGAGCCCTGTGCCTTCCCTGGCGACTGGTGGGCTCGGGGACCATGTGCCAGAGCCAGATGACCCTGTCACCTCCACCTATTCATGGTGGATCCCTGTGTGACCATGGAAGGCAAGAAAGAGACGCCGCACTTAGTGCAGCTAATCTTGGCTGCAGCACCCTAACGAACATCAGACACCAGCTGTGTGGAAACCACTAGAGCATGTGAACATCACCACACAGCCACCCATGGAAAGGTCTCTCAATTGCTCTCCATTAGAGGGCATTCAACATTTGCACAGGCACAAATTTGCAAAATTATTTTAAAAAAAATAAATCTCCGCTGACTGTTACAGAATCTGCACAATGAATATTAAACAAAGGACTGATGTTCCCTAAGTCTCTGCCCATCACTGCACTTCAGACACCATTGTGTGGTGTGACTTTTTAAAACTTTTTTTTTAAAGGTTATGCTGTCTATGCTGCATAATATGTAATAGAAGTTCACTGTAAATTAGAAACATAGTTTACAGCCTGCTGCTGTGCTTCATGGCGGTGAACAAGATTTGAACTCGAAGGTCTCCTCCTTGTGGGGAAGCTGTTGTAGGAAATATTTAATATCACCATAATCGGAGGCTTTATGGACTAGCAATGAGCTATGGGGGCCTCTCTAGGACACCTTGCTGCAGCTCCTGCCTGCTCTATAGCTTCTCTAGAACATTTTCCCATTCTTGATGCTGTTACGATTTGATTTTACACTACTGTTATAGGAAGTTTTGGGTAAACTGTAACATTACCTAACCCACAGCTGTTTCCTTTAGCTACGGAGGATACACTCAGCCCTGACAGGTTTCTCTCCCAGCAGATAAGTGAAGCTGGCTGTCTGTAATGCTGAAATGGTTGCTGGCCTGTTCTGTCCCTATACAGACCAACTCTCTGGAATAAGCAAGTATCCTACTGCTTTATAATAGAGCATCTTTCAAAAATGCTGTCCTTTTTCTTTCCAGGTAAACCACAGCATAGAAACTGGACTTTGAGGGACATGCAGCCTGATTCCAAAATACCTGCACGACGTCTCTTCAGGGAGCCAGTATCAAAGGTAAGCAAATGAGTTAAAGCTGCAGATCTTTGATGTTTTTTAAAAAAAACTTCAGGTCACACCTTGCCTCAGAAGGCAGTATACACAAAAAGAAGAGCAGCCACAGGGCACAGAACCAGACTACTTAAAACCACTGAAAGGAACTTTGGTCTCACTTTGCTGCGGAACGGATAATATGATTGAAAAGATACGGGCAGACTGCTGGGAAATTACAATGCCACTGTGATATGGAGATGCCGAGAAAGGAATTGAGCAAATAAACAGGGTTTCAGAGAGGTGTTCAGAGGTGCAGGAACAGTAACACAAGGAGGAAACTGAAAATCGGATTTCTCTCTGGAGTATATTCCTGACCCTAAACTGTGACACCCCCATATTCAGTGTACTGCGTCTCAAAATACTCGTTCTTTATTACTGAGTTAGCAAAAGAGGATGTTAATGTTGTAGGACTGTTTTTTTTTTTTTTTTATTATAAAGCCTTTTTTTGTGCATGTTCAAATACACTGTCCACATGGTCTGTAATGTATTAAAAATACCTCGGAAAAAGCAGAATTTCACATGGAGGCACAAATTAGAGGATTAAAACAAGTCTGTTCCTTTCATTTCTGAGCTAGAAGGGATGGATAACTAATTGTTTTCAAGTGTCAATCAGTCAAAAGAAATGGTCAAAATTTTAGAAGGATAAAATATTTTACAGGTGAAAACTCTGATACTTCTATAACTAAGTTCCTGGTCAACACCTCTTCAGGTGTATTTAACATGGCAGATTACTGAGAACGCCCCTAAATATTTGGTGCAGGTTAATTTTATACAAACATTCTGTTTTCCACTGAATGTTGTTAAAATACAGGACAAAACCTTTAAAGGCTAGCAATCAAGAAGAGGCCATGCAACTATGGACTACCGAGGTGGGCATAAGCACCGCACAAGCAGAAGGAAAGAACAGACACAAAGCTCTATTTTCTGCTGTGCAGGAACACCATCTACACAGTCCACCCAATGATCTCGTACATCAGTGCTCTCAGAAGCCTGGCCTCATAGGTAACAGTATTCTTCCCACTGTGCATCCTCCTCTCCTCAAGGGGTTGCTCGATGACAGCTGGGATGTTCCTTCCATACAGCTCACACTGCTTCAGAAACTGAATGCACTCTTGACTAACGCTGTCACGTAGCATGATCATGTGCTTGGACATGTTCTCAAGCAAGGAGAGGAAACACCGTTTGGCGTAATACCAGGTGTCAGTGCTCAGTTTTTTGTTATATGGCTCCAGGCTTTTAATGATCCTGGAAATACCAAAGTCATAGTTTCCCTTCACGCAGTAGAGGGTACCGATGACTAGATTGACAATGCAAAGATGGTAGATATTTTTATCGGGATTATTACAGGACAGCTGCTCTTCCCCCTTCTCAATCTTCCTCATCAGCTCCTCCGCATCTTCATTCTGGCTTGTCAGGATGTAGGAAACGCAGAGATTTGCCAGCACAATGGCACTCACGTGGAGAATGTCATCGTAGTGTTTTTTAACTATGGGCTCATAGAAGCCAATTGCCTCTTTGTACTTCTTCTCTTGCATGAAGAGCACGTGAGCCACATTGAGCTTCCACACCTCGTGTTCGTTACAGAAGTCTACCGATTTGCGGAAGATGTTTTCTACCATTGTGTAGTTCTTCATGTCCCAGTAGATCTTTGACTGGGCCATCAAGACAGGTACATATTTATCCAAAGTCTCATCATACTCATTAACTGCCTTTTTCACAGCTTCATCATCCCAGTTTTGCCTAGCTTCTTGTACCTGCTTTGTGAGTTTTCTCAGCTGCTCAGTCAGCGCCCCTGCCAAATCATCTAACTTGTGGAAGGCCTCCTCAGGGGCAGTTTGACAAGTAATAATGGCGTCCAGGAAGTTGTACAAGTAAGGCGTGAGCAGTTTGTAGGTCAGGTGGGCATTCTCTGCCAGCACATCAGCTGCCAGGTCATAGTACTGATGCTTGCAATAGAGGAGCAGCAAGTTCCCAAACGTTTCTGGCGGACAGGGGTTCTGCAGCAGAAGAAACTGCAGTTTCTCAAAGCCCTCAGTGGGCTGGATGTCCATGTTCATGAGCGCGTGGTTGTGCAGCGTGACCGGATCCAGCTCCTCCTCGGCCCTCGGCGGCATATCCGTGAGCGCCTCCTGCGCCGCTTTCAGGTTGCGCAGCTGGTACTCGATGGCTGCCTTGAGGTTGAAGGCCTCCACCAGGGCGGTGCGGTGCAGCAGCAGAGTGTTGCCCACGCTGCGGACGTCGGTGCCCTCGGCGCTGGTGCCCACACTGAGCTCCGGGTGTTGGTGGATGCCGTGCTCGATTATGTCGGAGATGTGTTTGAGGGCGGGGGCGTACCGCTTGGCTGCGTAGTAGCAGAGCGCCATGTTGTAGGACAGCTCGGGGCAGTAGCCCAACACTTGCACGGCCCCGGCAAACCTGGTGCCGGCCTCCTCGTGCTGCCCCTG
>NW_008619671.1:0-10064 GCF_000691845.1 Merops nubicus | reverse complement strand
ATGATTCTGTGATTCTATGATCCTGAAATGCAAATGTTCAGGGGTCTAAGCAGGCACAAATAAGAATCCCTAGAATGCTGACAATGCCAGTAACAAGAGCAGGCCTTTCTACAGAAAGGTGTAGTACCTTCCGGTTGCCAGCTACAGGTTTAATCTTTTAAAGGTATAGCTTTAGGAGCTTACAACTAGGTCTTCAATTGAAAATACCTATTTTTGTGTGCCAACTGCAACACATAAAAATGGCTACTTGCAAGAAATTAGACATAAACACATGGAAAATTATTTTCATTTTCAGGACAATAATCTTAGGTTTAGAACAAACAAAACCAAGGCTATTTTTTTGGTTTTTTTTTTTTTTGCTAGACCAATACAACATTGTATCCTTGAAAATTTTAGTTCCTTCCTACCTTCTAATATACATTTTGATAACTGCTATTTATGTTTAGAATATCAACCAGCCCTTTTTCTCCAAACAGAGGATCATATTCTGTCTTTGATTTTGCTTGGCCATGTAATTTGTGAAGGATGAAAAACCCTGCCTTGATCATTACTGTTTTATACATGTAAGTGGAAAAATTAAAAAAAAAACCTGACAAAACTACAACAACCAGCCCAACCCCCAAAACGAGACACACCAAGCTTAGCAGGAGTCTTTCAATGAGATTACTGAAAGTCCTAAACTTTTCCTTCTCAAAGTTAGCATAGGGGTTTTATTTCCAGAATTATCTTCCAATATAATACTTTATATCAATAAACAATAAACCTGGAAATTCTAAACTACAAGAAAAACATATTTTTCTGTAAAATTTTGGTTGCTTTGAATACTGAAACACTGTCTACCGTCTTTCAATTTAAATCTCACCTATAAGCAACCCTTAAGACTGTACAAAAAAAAATCTGAGAGTATCTACAGGTCTGTTACATATTAGGCCTCCACTCATGCTCTGGCTTTGTCTCATTCATTTTCAATAAAACTAACACTGTTTTTCATACTGTGGATTATGAAGCATTTGTTGGTAGCCTGAAGACATCTGACTAGTCTCATACTGTTAGCAACTCCTTCTTTTCACTTCCTAAACTACATACAGTAGTGGGAGGGAAGGTAGAGGAGAAAAAAAAAACAACCTAATGTTAGGTTTTTTGAAAGCAAACAATAAAGTGGTTTTATCAATGAATTAGGAGACAGCTGCTATAGCAAAGAAGGTATCTTCTGTAGTGGTGACTGGGAGAAGCAATGCCTGTTCTCTGCTGTAGGCCTCTCTTGGAACCTGAAGAGGACTTCTGAACTCTAGACACAGACACACACCTATCAAAATTTTTTTTCTCTTCTTAAAGTTTGCATTAAAAGCAGATAATCACCTGCCTTTGTGCTAGAAACACCATGAATGAAGTCATAAAGATTAAAATCTTTATATTGAGCAGAAGATACAGTTGAAGGGAAGAACAGAATAACAAATACTAAGTGCAAAGCAAGCCAATGATACACAATTAAAATCACTAGAATATGTAGGAAAGAATTACAATTCATTAAGTCAAACCTGAATTAATTCAGACACTATCAAAGAGGCCTAGTCTTTCAGTAATGTAAAATGGTATATCTAAATAGTATTCTCCTTAAAATGGAAAAAATGTGAGAGAAGCAAAATTTCATTGGCTAAGTGCTGTGCATAATTAATGAACTAAATTCAGCATCGATTTACATCTTTTGTGACCTTATTAAATGTCCCCCAAAGAAAATGTGATACAATGTAATTACACACAATTACCTCACTTCTGGAAATGTTATCAATTGTTTCCATACTCCCTTCTTTATTTTCTGAACAGGTAGAAATTCTAATACAGTGACATTTTAGCAGCAACTAATGGAAACAACCACTTTAATCAACTTTTGAGATAATACACTTCAGAACAGAGAGCATGGTCTACAAACCTTACTCATTTACTTCAGCAATATTTGTATTCCCTTAAATGTTATGTGCTTTAAAGTCTGTGTAACAGTGTGTGCACTCTCAAGTAAAATCCAGGGGATAGAGAACTGCATCTGGGGCTCCAGCTTTTACAGTAGCAGGGAAGGTTGAACGCATAGCTTCCATAATTTTTATATTTATTTAAATCTCTCAGTTGAAAAAAAAAGTATGAAAAAATGGCTAGCAGACCCCTGATATGATGAACTCAAGAGTTAAAAGCAGCCTTAAACAATAGCATTTATATAAGTCTCAGCTTGTCTATGCTCCATTTAAGAGTTCCCCATATGCAGACTCCAAATGACACTTTGCCAGCTCCCATGGAAAAAGAGGGCACATAGAACTGTTAAGGTTGGAAAAGACCTCTAAGATCATCTCATCAAACTGTCAAGCCAACACTACCATAACCACTGAGCCATGTCCCCAAGTACCACATATTTTTTAAACACCTCCAGGGATGGTGACTTCGCCACCTCCCTGGGCAGCCTTTTCCAATGTTTCACCACTCCGTCAGGAAAGGAATTCATCCCAGTGTCCAACTGAAACTTCCCCCGACACAACTTAAGGCCATTTCCTCTTGTCCTATCACTAGTTACTTGGGAGAAGAGACCAACACCCACCTCACTACAACCTCCTTTCAGGCATCTGTAAAGCATAATAAAGGTCTCTCATCCTCCTCTTCTCCAGACTAAACAACCCCAGTTCCCTCAGCCAGCCCTCATAAGGCATGTTTTCCAGCCCTCTCACCAGCCTTGTTGCCCTTCTCTGGACCTGCTCCAGCACCTCCATGTCTTTCTTATGTTATGTTGCCTTAAAAGGAACCCAGTACTCGAGCTGTGGCCTCACCAGTGCTGAGTACAGGAGCATGATCACCTCCCTCCTCCTGCTGACCACACTATTTCTGATACAGGCCAGGATGCCATTGTCCTTCTTGGCCACCCGAAAACACTGCTGGCTCACGTTCTGCCAGTTGTTCACCAGCACTCCCAGATCCTTTTCTGCCAAGCAGCTTTTCAGCCACTCTTCCCCAAGCCTGTAGCATTGGCTGGGGTTGTTGTGACCAAAGTGTAGAACCCAGAACTTGGCCTTCTCAAATCTCACACAGTTGACCTTGACCCATTGATCCCACCTGTCCAGATCCCTCTGCAGAGCCTCATAAGCCTCAAGCATAGTGCTGCCCTCCACTTTCATTGCAAAGGAGTACAAAGGATGTGTAAAGCCTATTTCTAGTTGTTTTTGTTTTCACAGCACCTGAAACAAGGAATATAGACATCTTTGAAACTGTCATCAATGTTTTCAAGAAAGTAAAGAAAAATACCACTGTTAACTTTCACAGTATGTCCATGAAATATACTTTTCTCCATTTTTATTTATTTATATAAAATCAGCACCCTTCTCCTTTCTTGATGAATGCAGTGATTGAAAAGAACAAAAGAAGGCATTCTGAAACCAGGACACTTATTGCCTTCACTTGTATCTGTACATACACCATAGTAGGTATAATTCTTTCTGGTGAACCCACGCATTAGTTTATGCTGTCTATACTTTTCTAGCTGCCTTAGTTCAAAGCAAAATAGGGCTAAACCCCAAATCACAGCTGAATGTAAACTCCATTAAATAGACTTTTGTTGATATAGCTCAAGAAAAATTCCTCCTTCAGTATCTATGGCTGTAAAAAGTCCTCCATTTCTTTTAATGACCTGTTCCCTCTGTCTGATTCAATACAGCCCACTGGCTATGGAAATGACAGCACTCAGTAGGCGATAACAAAACGGTCAACAAACAGTGCTGAGATATGTCATTTTCTTCAAATACTTTCTCAGGAATTAAATGACACACTACGATATATTGTGTCCTGCTCAGATCAAGTATTCCTTTATTAAATGAAACTGCATGCTTTTATATACAGTTGCCACAGAAAATGCAGGTTTAAGTGTATTGTTTCAAGCCCTGATTGCAAAACAGTTTGTTATTTCCCACCCCTCCCCCAGTCTCCTTTTAGCATCTAACCCCTTGGGCAGCAACTGCTAGGATGCTGTACCTTTGCTGTAACTCCGGACTGAAAGCCCTGCCCCTATGGAGTCAATCTGATGCACTTTCTGTGACTGGGACAAATTGGAGTATGCAAATTACCACCTTTTGTGCCTCCTGAACCCACAAAATCCTCTTGCTACTCGTTCCAACTAATGGACCCGAGACATCCCTTGTAATAGTGCTGTCTGTGCAACTCCTTTAACCTTTTCAGATTCTAATCTAGCCTTTGTTCCCAGTCCTTTTTAGAAATGTACAATGTATCAGGCTAACCTCTATTATAATTTAAACCGGTGTAAAACAAAAACCATGTCTCTTCCAACCAAAATGATTCTATGATTCTGTCATAGCATTCCGTGGCATTTACACATTTAAAGTGCAAAAGAGCATCCAACAGTGAATAGAGGCTCACAACATTGAAATTACTATGAGAGGTTTTCCTGCCTCCTTCCAGCTCCAAATACTAATCGTTACTCTGAATCACTTACACTAGTATAAAATGCACGATTAGATTTCTAAAGTTCTAAATAAATTAACATCAGGTGTAAGAGTGTACCCTTTTATCACAAGAGGATGATCTTCTGAAAAGACTATCAATCTACAAAGCACTTGAAGAGCGACTGATGATCAAACCTGAACAGATTCCTATGTGAATTATATATTTAGCTTCAGAGAGATGAAATAGCACCTATCCTTAAATCATAAAGAGGAAATGCTACTGGAGATGCTTTATCCCTAGAAAGACACATTGCAAAGCCAAATACTAATCTTTTCTTATTGGAGTCCTATGGTTCTTTTCACAGCCTATGAGCATTTACACATTTTTTCCCACCTTTAAGCTGTGTTCAGGTGAGGTGGCTGACCAGTTAATAACTGCACATTTCATGTCACCCCAAATTACTATTTCTGAGTAGTTTCTAGGTCTATCTTTTTCTCAACATAGCACTTAGTATCTTTATATTTTCCTGCCTTGTCTATTTTTTTGGTATGATTTTGTTCCTAATTTAGTGTTCTTAAAATAATCCAGATGATTTTCCTTGGTCCTGTCCATGCAGATTTTTGTTTTGTTTTGTTTTGTTTTTAAATTGATCTTGCCTTTGTGTATATACTATCATCTCTTACATCATAAATCTGTCATTTTTGTTCAGTCTATACTAAGGCATTACAGCATCCTATTTATTACTGTTATCTCATTGTTTCTGAATGACTAATTAATTTGAACTTTATACAGTTGTCAGCTTTTCTAGATAAAACATGGTTTCATACAGAATGCTTTTGAGTTCGAATAGAGATGTAGCTTAAACAAATGTCTATTTTTCTCCCTTACTGTGTTGAATTTCTGGACTGCACTTTGTTGAGTGCATTTGGTGTCCACTTTGGTTTTGTACCTGAATGCTCTGGATGACACTTAATCTCAGGAAGAAAACTGATAAAAATAGGCTGTACATGACAATTATGAGGTTCACATTCAAATTCAAAGCATAAAAAGTAGATCATATAGATAGAAAGCATTCCCTCAAAGAATTTTATATGATCTCCAGACCTTCAGTTCTGACTTGCTATATACTCATTCTGTCTTGTTGCATTACACACAGCTCTTCATTGACAAGAGAAGGTTTAGGATCACTTTGCTGCATGGTTTGATCTGTAATGACTATTTCTTCTTAATTCACCTCTTAAATTCCACTTTTTTTTTTTTTTTTCAGTCTACTGATGCATAACTTAACCTCTACTTCTTCCTCAAAATCTTTACATTCAGACAGCACAGATCTACACCTTCCAACATATCCTAAATTTTGTTGGCTTTCTCACATTTTCCTCTGCTTCCTTGCCTGTGACACATGCTCACAGAGGTCACTTGGTAGTCCACCGCTTTAACCCAGTGGAGACTGCAAGAAAATGAACGGTCTTCTTTGTTCCACCAACATCATTAGCAGCTGCCCTTCATAGATCTCCAAGTCAGTAGAAGTCCTTTCTGCTAACACCTTTTACAGCCAGGAAAAATCCTCCACCAGCACTACCATCTGCTGCTTCCTCACCTTTAGTCTCATGTCACTGTTTCTGTGTTGGGTAGTGCTATAACAGAGATAGCCTCATTATGTAATACTCAGAGCAACTGAAAATAGCAAACGAGAAGATAAGTATTTCCCCTCAGTGTTTATAGCACTCCGATACTTTCCTGTCTATTTGCCCACTTTTTTCACTGTCTTGTCAGATGAGGCTCCCTGTAATAATTCAAATATTGGGTGAAATGCGACTTCAGCTATAGCCAGCCACAGAATTGTCTCTAAAATTAAGGTCAACTTGTACTTGTTTTTATACTGCTTATATCTAATTAAACACTGAAGTTTTATAATACTCAAACATTTGTGGGGCAGATTTTAGAACTATGTATTTCCTTGTTCAATTATGATTATCTGTACTGTTTGGCCAATTTTAATTAACAATATGCTTACAGGGCAAAGTATTAGTACACATTTTCCTTAGAGGAGAAATTTCTGTTTCTCTATGACACTTAACTGTGTGCAACTCTTGTACTTTCATCCACAATCATTCATTGCTGCAAAAATATTAATAATTTGGTCTGTTCACTGATCTTTACTTTGTCTTAACAAAAAAAGATTCACAGGTTTTGCACAATTTAAACTGGTTGCATTTACTGGTTGTAAATATATCTACAATGTATGGGAAACTTTACCCACATGCTCTCCAGCAAAATGTTTTCAGAAAAAATTAATAGTGTCATAGTCTTCTTAGATTTAAGCTATTCATTATAGGTGAATAGCAACATCTTGCAAGCGTGAATAAACATGGTAGTGAAACTGTATACTGAATGCTTTCCACTTTTTGTTTATGCCAAGCTTGACAGAATACCATTGTCCTATAAAGAATGTCAACAGTGCTACAAAAATAACAGAAATGGAGAACAAGGGCCATTTAGACAACAGAGAAAAAATTCTAATATTGAAGTGTCCTTCACATTAGGTATTTGCTTCTACACCTTCTTTCTGTGTTCGATAACATTAATTTATAAACTGGATGATAAAACTGCATTCTGCAGAATGTGGAAACATTTTCCCAATAACAACTTCCAATTCGAATACTGGAAAAAGCCTTTGGTTTTGTTACTGTTGAGACATTAACAATGTTTGTTAGCATTCAGTTGATCATTCATGTGGCCATGAGTACTTCTGAAAGTATTACATGATTTAATCTGTTACTTGCAGCTATTACACAGCTCAGGCTGTGGGAAGGGATCAGCCTCTAGAACACAAATAGAGAGCCAGCTTTCTTTTCATTTAGGAGTGCAGGTGTAAGGGGTAAGTAGCTAGCTGCAAACAGAAGACTGACTGGTAGAGTGTACACATGGAGTGAAGACACTTATCAATTTTCCTTTTTCCTGAGGAAACTTAAGCTTATCTGGCATACCCCAGTGACCCAGATAGAGTCTAAGCTACTTCATATGGTAGTGGCATCACCTGGAATGATCCAATAGAAATCAGAGAGGTTGCATTCATCCTGTGCAATTACCTCACAATTAATAAGGGACCCTCTCTGGAGAACAGCAGTATGCTATGTTGACATACAGGATATATTTGTACAGTTTCATGTTAGTCTTATTATTACAGGGTTGGGTACATAATAAACGTAATTATTTTTTTTTTTAAAAAAAAAGGATTATACAGTGTTAAAGTGAGGGGCATTTTTCAAGAGTTCACAATACTAGCAATTTATCAGGCTTCTTATAGCCATAAGGTGTGGATGGTTTGTTTGTTTGTTGCCTTTAAACACAAAAAAGCTGAAACAACATCAATGGGTCTGTCAGGGCAGCTGAACTTGAGCAGCCACTGTCTGCTGCTCCCCCGACCCCTCCCCTGCCACATGTCAGGGGAGGAGAACCTGGAGGAAGAGAAACCAAAAAGCCCAGGGATTGAGATAAGGACAGGGTAATAGAGCAAGATGCAGAGAGAGAGACAACAATAATAATGACAATACCAATGAAATAATATATAAAGCAAGTGACAATAAAGCCCTTACCCGAGGGGCTAACCAGGGGCAAAAAACGTCCCTCCGCCCCTCCCCTTACATGGCACCAAACACCCCATTGGCTGGTTCGACTCCTCACCCCGGCTGCGGCCCCGCCCGGCTGCAGCCGGTTGTGAACATGAACTCTGCCCTGGATGAACCCGGGACAGGGGCTCATAACCTGCGGCTTCTCTAGAGGGTGGAGCTAAAGACACAATTACATCTCCACGACGTTCCACCCAGAAGCTGAGGCTCCCAGTGCTTCAAGCTGCACTCCCATTCTAGGAATACATCACATGATACGTGCTGCTACGGAGGCTGCTAACAAGTCAAACGAGGGCTTATAGGCCTTGTGCGTACTACAGTTGACGTTGTGTCATCTTGGACACAACCGCACGCCCACTGCAGGTATCTTCTCTGAATTGTGAACCATTCCATCCAAGCTAAGTGGTTTGTATCTTGTGGCTCTGGACTCAATGATGAAGACAGCCTATAGGGTTAGAATGTTTATGCTGAGGCACAAACATTTCCTTTGATCTTAATAGGAACCTGATTATTTTTTTCCCTCGTTGAATCTGACACTGCAATTATGAAGACCTTTGTTCATCACAAAATACTTTTCTTAATGAGATAAAAAGGTACAATACAGAGTAAAAGGGAGATGCAAGTCTCATAAAATTTCTAAGATAATATTCAACAAGGCTTAGGAAAATTTTCTAGGAAGGTGGGTGGGTCACTTCATGGCACAGATGAAGAACTGAGTGATTGTCATCTACTTGTAAATCACGGGTACACAACAGATCTTGCTATGGGACTTAATTGTTCCTGAGATTGGCATTTGGGTGTTTGAGCTATTTTTCCCTGTCTAGTTTAGTTCAACACTGTGCATTCTCTCAGAGGTGGGCAATAATTTCATGGACACAGCAGAAATGAAATGGTATCTTTTATCTGTTTTGATTTGTTTTTTTTTTTTTTTTACCACATGGTAGAAATCTCCATCAGAATGGCTACCTACAACAGTGCTCACGATTGACCAACTCTACCAAAAAACCCTACTCACCAATTTAAGGATTTCCTCGCACAAAACTAGGTGGAGGTAGGACAGTACAGACAGTTTAAGACAACTACTCTCTAAGTTATTGTGTACAGCTACATAAAGCTATATCAAAGCGTTACAGTTTCTTAACAGTTGAATAGGCACTGCTGAAGCAAAGAATGCAATTGAGAAAGTTATCACTCCTGTATGCAGGAATACCAAATGTGTCCCGCTCACTACAGTTCAGATAAATGGGCTAGTATTATTACTAATACCATCTTTCTATCCTATTGTGACTTTAAAACTATTCCATTGTGTTTAGTTCCAAATATTTATTCTTTAAGAAGGCCCTGGTATTTTTGAAGTATGAAATCTATATTTTTTTTAAATGCTAAATTTTATTTGAAAATACCGTACATTTCACTTTTAATTGTTTTACAGTTCAAATTGCAAGGTATGGTCTTTTTTTATTCAAGAATTTTAAAAGCAACTAATTTAAATATGCAAAATTATCTTGAGTTGTTCATACGTGAACTTAAAAGCCATGCAACACAGGAAAATTAAGTAATTATGCCTCCAAGTTATTTACTGCAATTAAGCTCATTTATCATATGCAAATTAGTGCAAACTGGTCTCATTAGTTACTAAATTACTCAATATGAGCTGAACAATGTAGCACTCCAGTTTGTAATGAAAAATCCCTGTAGAGGCAAGCAGTATCAATTAAGCTAATTTGCATATGCAAATATATTCACTAACTTTCCCTTTTCTCTATATTTAGTTCTACATTTCCTGATCATTCCTTTTTATATGAAGAATATGGGGTTACTGACCCTTTTCCACATCTTCTCAATAGCAATGAAGTTACAGAAAAAATCCAAGGGCCATGAAAAAAATAATCTAGTTGCTAATCTTTACAGCCAGTTTCAGCAAAAATTTTCAATGGCAGATACCAGAAGTAATTTTTTTTAAAACTGGGTTTATTTAATGAACAAATATAATATATA
>NW_008619670.1:5441-16455 GCF_000691845.1 Merops nubicus | reverse complement strand
GGCCGGTGTCTCTCAGCCGCCGCGGGAGCCCAGGCAGCGGGCAGGCCGGGCGGGCTCCTTACGTCACCTTCACCTGCGAGAACAACTCCCGGGGCCGCAGCCAACACCTGAACTGGGCCCCGCCAAGCGCGGGAGCAGGAGCCGAGCTGCC
The DNA here is from genome assembly GCF_000691845.1 of Merops nubicus. NCBI lineage: Eukaryota > Metazoa > Chordata > Aves > Coraciiformes > Meropidae > Merops > Merops nubicus. Next base: position 16,304 of record NW_008619670.1, on the reverse strand, counting down.
TGACTAACAGCGCTGGAAAATCTGCACCGTCACCCTCCTTGGCTCACAAGGAGAGAACCAAGGAGGGAGATGCCTCGTCTTATTTCAGCCAGCTCCGTCCTAGAAGTTAATGCTGAGAAAGCACGGTCAAAGCCCGCTTGGAAAGAACCCGCAGCCTGCTGAGTGTGGCATTCCCATGTTTGCCCAGGCAAGGTTCTAGGCATTAGGCCTCCTCACTTCCTTCAGGTGCTTGTATTTCCTTCCAAATCAGACACACAAATCTGAGAACTGTGAAATAACACCCGGAAATTACATTCCTGTCACTATGAGCCTAAAATAACTCCTGACCTGCAAGAACATAAGGACTAGTGCCTAACGAGTGAGCACCACAGATTTAAGAGTAGCTACAATAAGTGTGTTTCACCATTACACTGTTACCAAGGAAAGGCAGGAAAACTAAAATGAAGTATCCTTTTCCCTCTAAGAAGACTCTAGATTACCCTGGGCCTACACTTGAGGAAATTCTAGAGCTTGTTCACTTTTAAAGTATAGCTGTCGTGTACTCTGATTCCCCTGAACAGATCTCCATTTTGATTTTAGGACTTAAATTCAGGAAGAATTTGAAGATGTCATGCTTTTGTCTGGATTGTGTGATGACCTGTTGGCAGCAGCAGTTGTAGCTCTGAGAGGGCAGCTGCTGTGTGCACAGATGGACTTCAGAGCACATTCACAGATGGTCTGGTGCCCTGCGGTAGCGCAGCAGTAACAGCCCTGGTGCCGTGCAGGAGGTCTGTGCACGCGGCGAGGCAGATGTGCTCAGGACACTTGTCACAGTACAGGCGAGCAAGAGCCAAGAGATTTCAACCCCCCCACACACACTGCGCTTGCTGTCTACGCACTGGAGTGTATCTCTTGATGGAATGCTTGCTAGAAGCAGATCCATTCTGATTTGAAACATCTTACATGGTAACTAAGCAGAACTTTGATTTTAAAATATCTTAAATATTCTGCAACTCTTATGAGAAAACTAACTTAATGAACAGGATTCCAGAGAGTGAAAGCACTTCGGAGTTCTTGGGAATTATCTAGAATGCTTTCAAAAAGACGTGGTCCCGTTTGCACTTGTGCCTCTGCCAGTCCATCAGAGGTGGAACAAGTGCCTGCACCTTACATTTGTGCACGACGGGAAGCTGATGGTTTACGGAGACAGATTTAGAGTCTGGGGAATAAAACCAGTTTCAAGAATGACTGCTTGTGTCTACATCTGTAAGGAAAGATTACCATAGCCTCTGGATCCAAATGAGACTAGAAGAGGCTGAAGTCTCTGCATAGAAGGAAAAAAAGCTTGAGCAAATCAAGATCTCTGTATCTGCTACTTCAAACACACAGGCCACTGATTTCCTAGTCCAAAGGGACACCGTCTAGGCAGGAGTTTGTTTATGGCAGCAGAGAGGTGTGCTCTACCTCCATGTGGCAGTTTTCCTTAAAGCTGCTCTAGAGTGTTTTCTTTTAGTAGCTATTAGCATTTATACAGCTAGAAAAAAACAAACAAACAAACAAAAATGGGTAAGGTGACGTGTTCTGTGTGTTTTCTTCATGCTGCAGATCTTCATCAATGACATGGAGAGTGGGATGTTTGGAGTGATGGTGTTTGTCTTCCAAGTCACTGTTACATGTGATAGAGCCAGCTGGGGTTAAACCATGACAGGTCCCCAGTACAAGACGTGAACCAGTTAGAGCAGGTCCAGAGGAGGGACATGAAAATGGTCCAAGGTCTGGGACACTTCTGCTATGAATGAAGGCTGAAAGAGTTGGAGTTATTCAGCCTGGAGAAGACTCAGGGACACCTTTCAATACTTAACCAATGCTTTAAGTGATTTGAGATCTTGCTACACTAAGGTCACCTACCTAGTGGATGAAGGGAAGGTGACTGATGTAGTTTTTCTGGATTTTAGTAAGGCTTTTGATATTCTCTCACTGCACCCTTCTGGACGAGCTGTCCAACTGTGGGATGAGCAGATAGATGGTGTGCTGGGTGAAGAACTGGCTGGATGGCAAGGCTCAAAGGGTCGTAGGGAGTGAGGCTACATCTGGCTGGTGACCAGTCACCAGCAGTGTTCTACAGGGCTCAATTCTAGGGCCAGTGCTGTTCAATATTTTCAGCAACAATCTGGATGCAGGAGTTGAATGCACCATTAGCAAGTTTGCTGGGGATACTAAACTGAAGGTGCTGTTGACTCTCTCAAGGCACATGAGGCATTGCAGAGTGATCTAGATAGATCGGAGCATTGGGCAATCATTAATGTCATTAAACTTAATGAGCTAAAGCCAGGCTCTCCACGTGGGACAGAGTAAGTGTGGATGCAAGTATAAGCTGGGAGAGGAGTGGCTGGAGAGCAGCCCTGAAGTGGTCAGGCAGTTGGACTAGATGACCATTGTAGGTCCCTTACAGCTGAAATACTTCTATTCTATTCTGTTCTATTCTACTTAAAGGGACCTTGTAAGAAGGACAGAGACTTTTTACCAAGGCCTGTAATAACGGGACAAGGGGAAACAATTTTAAACTGAAAAGAGGTAGGTTTAGATTGAAAATAAGGAAGAAATTATTTACATTAAGGATACTGAGATGCTGGAACAGGTTACCCAGAGAAGCTGAGGATCCCCCATCCCTGGAAGTGTTGAAGGCTGGGTTGGATGGGCCCTAGTGGGAGATGTCCCTGCCCAAGGCAGAGGGTGTTGAAACTACAACACTGGTATATTTTATATTTTACCAGGTTCAACTACTTTGAACTGAAAACATTCTATGATTCTCTTCATTGGTTGGCATGTTTGAATTCTCTGTTCTGCAACAGGAACTATACTAAGCTGATGAATTCTCAACTTGCATGAAGAATGATGTTGAGTCTTTTTAAAATATATGTGTGTATATATATGATTGATATGGTGTATTTGCATTATACCATTTGTAAGTCCAAAAAGCATGGGTAATTTCTGTGAAGAAATATCTCAGGAACACTCAGCATCGGCATCACCCCAATAATCTCCCTCTAGCTTCTCCTGTGCCATCTGCTATGGATATATTCCATGCTTTGCATGACAAGTGATGCACAAAATGATTGTTATGCTTTCAGTAGTCTTTCAACTACTTCCTTGCTGATTTAAGCAAGAAGGAGGAGTTAAATGGAACCTCAAAGGTTATTATCTTTTGTCACCATGGTAGGCATGAGCTGATCTCAGGTCAGTAATTAATAAAACTCTAAAAAAATCATCTAGGTAGCTCCTGGGCAGAAATTCTGCTAGGGATGCTAATTAACTATAAGGAATCAGAGTGAACTGAGCTTTTGCATTCCATGCACTTGCAATCTTTGCACATACGCTCCTGCTACTGTCCAGCTTGCAAAATTCATCTAGATTCTGCATTTAATTTATTTTTTGGTTTGTTTATTTTGCTAAGTTACAGGAGTAGCTATCTGCAACTGGCAGAACTCTGAGATGCTGGTTCAAGTTTGGTGTTGCTAAGCTGCCAAGTGCAAGGCTGTGTGTCTAGTTCTAGGTCAGGTAATACAGTCTTGGATAAATAATTCCCCTGTAAATTACCTGAATAGAATATCATACCATTTATGGCTAACATTTCTAAAGTTTTCTAAGATATCATTTTTTAAAGTACTGTCTTTTTACATCTATGTTAACTAGTTTTGAACCATTCAAAATGTGTCTGTTACCACAGTGCAGTGCTGGATTTTGTGGAGTATCAGTTCACATGCCTCAGAGACGATGAGACGTATCACTGAGCATCCAGTGCTGCCTCGCTGTTGTTTGTTGCTAGAACTGTGTATTCTGTTTATTTTACAGGACATTCAGGATGTACAATGCCAGGAAGGGCAGCTGACTATAAGCACTTTCTCATTCTCTCTTAAACCTCTGTCACATAGGAGTCCTGGAAGAGCAAAATGGTAGAATTATTTGGCAAGAAGCAGCAAAATTTGGGCAAGAGCTTTGTGAAATGCACAGCCCATGTGGGCCCTTACTTCCTTAGAATTGATTGTCAAAGGTTTTCATCACAGAGAGCAATTCTTTGCTTTTATGCTTTGGTTCCTTTAACAGGAATTTGCTGAACATCTTACCAGATATCCTCATTCCAGTGACAGAAGATCAGAGCACCCATTATTTACGAGTATTCTTGAAGGACAGTTGTATTTTCCCACATTATGGTGTCATCTAAAACAAAAGAGGAACTCCCAAGAAGGGGCTGCCTCCTGGCTCAAACTTTACCTACAAATCTGTTTTCTGCAGCTTCATTCACCCCAGAAAAAGATGGACGCATTTTTGGATATCTGATATATTTTTGGATAGCTGTCAAAGAAACTAAGTCACAACCTGAAAATATACCAGATGTATATACAAGTCTGTAACTAGTGGTTGATAGCGAATCTTACTTATTTATATGCTTGCTTATTTAATTTAATTAGGAATTTGATTTTATTGAATTCCTAGTGACAGTTTACAAAATTTTATAACACAAGCTATAGACAATCTAGTGAAAAATGAAGCTGCTGAAAAGCACCTCCACATGCCACTACTTATCCTTCTGTCCAATCCCTGTTGTTTTAGAGGAAGATGAAAGAAAAACTCCAGAAGCCAGATTATGTAGTAAGGGGGAAAATTCTAACTTCTTCCCAGCACCTAGCCCTCAAGCCTTGGGCAAATTAAATATAAATAAAGTGCAACCAAACTATAACCAGGGGTGCAATTCAGGTCTCTACACACAGGTGTTTAATGTCACTTGGGATGCCCTAAGGTATCCTGCCTGGCCTCCAGCTGCTGGTCAAAGAGGGCGTGAGTCTCTCGTAGGGCTTGTGCCACATTTGCTGTGTTTTAGATACCCTAAAGCACCTAGAATCATAGAATGTTTTGGGTTGGAAGGGACCTGCAAGTGTCATCTACTTTCAACACCCTCCTGCCATAGGCAAGGATGCTAGATCAGCTCACTCAAAGCCCCATTCAGCCCAGCCTTCAAAACTCCCAGGGATGGGGCATCCACAACTTCTCTGGGCGACCTGTTCCAGTGTCTCACTACCCTTACCATAAAGAATTTCTTCCTTTTGTCCAATCTAAACCTACCTTCTTTCAGTTTAAAACTGTTATGACCCTAAAAATGACACTAAACACCTAAGTTTAGGAATGAGGATTGCTCCCCAAGGGTCAAATTCATTACCTAAATGCGGGTGTCCTACGAGCAAGCTAATTCCCTTTACAACTGATGGAGAATAAGTGGATAAAATCAAAGGTGTATGAGATGAGATTCACCTTCTAATACAGATGCTTAGATTTGGCTACGTTATTGTCTTAATCCTTCTCCCAGAGACATTAACAAATCAGTCCTTCTAAGCTTCAGTGCTCAGTCTTCAATTTTAAGTCCAAGATTACCTTTATCCTGTCATACAATCTATCCTACCAAGATCCAACTTGGAACTGTCAATACTTTATACCAGAACCTGTCTAGGAGATGGGTGGTTCCAGATTTCACTGTTTAAATGACTAAGAGAGTAAAGAAATTGGAGCAGGTTTTTTTGACTTTTCCAGTTGCACTTTCAAACATAAGTTCTACAGTAGGACAGATCAGTCTCATCCAACTTCAGGTATTTTCATTGCAGAACATCTCCATGAATGTCTGATGTCCATACTACTATTACCAACCCCCAAAATCTAGTCAATACAGTGAAGTGAGTAATTCTCACACTGAAGTAGATACCCCCATCAAGGCTGAAGAACCCTACCAATACTGCGTAACATTCTGTGAGCCACAAAACTGTTCTAACAGTTCTTTTGTACTCTATTCCAGACCCCTTTTAAAATGTAGCCAGCACAGCTCAATCCAGTGTTCCGATGGTCCTCTGACCAGTGGTGTATCTGGGACAGAACTGCCTCCCTCCTCTGGCTGGTACCTCCGTGGCTGTAGCCATGGCATTGTGCTTCAGCTCATCGGCTACTCTGACACCCGTCAGTTTGTGCAGTGGGGGCTGGGATGCAGTCTCCTTTTTATATGTATGAAATAGATTCTTGGTTAGTTATGTGTAACAATTAATTGTGATGCACCCATTCATCAAGCAACCCAAGGTGCTCTGTATACCTGTCCTATCTTCTGTTTTTATTGACTTTCACAGTAATTGAGTATCTCAAAGCTTTATCACATGTGGTTTTACTTCAATGATCAAAATGTTAAAGTGATGAAACGTAACACTGACCTTTGTGCAAATCTGTTAAAAACAAACCTATCCAATGATGACTATTTCGTGAAACAAAACTTCTAAATAGTATAAATTTTGATTTTGAGCTGTCTGTTGCCTGGTGTATATCACAACTGCTTTTTAGAAGATCAGGTGTACATGAAGGGGGATTATTAAATCATCTTATGTAACAGCCTCTCCTATAAGGACAGGCTGAGAGAGTTGAGCTTGCTCAGCCTGGAGAAGAGAAGGCTCCAGAGAGAGACCTCATTGTGTCCTTCCAGTATCTGAAGGGGGTCTACAAGAAAGCAGGGGATGGACACTTTATGAGTGTCTGTAGCGATAGGATGAGGGGTAATGGCTTCAAACTGGAAGAGGGGAGTTTCAGAATAGAAATTAGGAAGATGTTTTTCCCTATGAGGGTGGTGAGACACTGGCCCAGGTTGCCCATGGAGGTTTAGATGCCCCAGCACTGGATGTGTTCAAGACTAGGTTGCACAGGGCTTTGAGCAATCTGGTGTCCCTGCCCATGGCAGAGGGGTCAGAACTAGGTGATCTTTAAGGTCCCTTCCAACTCAGACTATTCTAAAATATCGCAAACTATTATGCTTAGCACTGACTACTGCAAGTCAATGAGTATCTGGCTGGAACACTGCAACTCAGGACTTCACTGCCCCATTCTACCTGTACCTGTGGTCAGCTGGGTTAAAGGGAGATGGAAAACCCCAAATACATTTATCCAGCTGTACAATGAGGACAACTGCTTCCTGACTCCTTCGGAGGAGTCCTACAAGCGATGATTCTGACCTCCACGGTACTGCCCAGATGGAAGAGCAGTGGCCATGATGAGTGCAGTGCAGTCCTGCTCCACAGCAGGCCTGGCTGACAGAGGAAAACTGAGTGGAGTAGAGTGGCAAAGTGCAGATACAAAAGGCAAAAAAGAGCCAACACATCTTTTAGCCAGAACACTTCTAGTCAGTGGCACACACAGGCCATAGCATTCCTCCCACTAACTATATTGAAATATATATATTAGAAATATATTCTAAAAACAAATACCAAATAGTTGTGAGTCAACCATTTTCTTAGCATGCTACTTCAGCATTCGTTTACTTTAACTGCAGTGAAAATGCACCTTATTTCACAAAGTAATCTTTAACTTCTGATTTTCACTGTATTATAATGCCTCTATTCACACAACTGAAAAACTGTTCAAGTGCAGTGTAAATCACTTGTCAGCTCCCTCCATGATATACTCAACAGACCTGCTGTTGGTAGAGATTGTCTCCTGTCCCTGGACAGCGTCTGTGGCTTTTCCTTAAGAAATCTCTCAACTTTAATCTTCATATCACTGACCCTTCAATTCTATAATTGCAACCTTCATTCTGGATTTCTGTATATAGTTTTAGATCTGACTGTATTACAATACATTTCATCAGACTGTACTGATGTGATTTTTACTGTTATTTATTAACTTGGATATTTATTAATAAGATATTTACCATTTCCTCAAACTTTATGCTATCCTTAATCTTTACTAGACTATTTACTGTTTACATAAACATTTCATCGAACTCCTAAGCAGCACTGGAGAAAGATTCAATTGCCAGTAAGTCGGATGAAAATGAACATTATTAATACCTTCTCATTAATAATTGATAATAATAAATTACTGTTTCATTAACTACCTAGTGCAGACCTGTTAATTTAGCATAATGTAGGATTTTAATCACATTTCAGAAAACATTTATTCAGATGATTTGGATAAATTGAGGCTTACTATAAGTACACGTACACCTTCACCAATCCAGACCGTGTTTGTACCCGAGTCCCAGCGGGCATACAATTAGATCAGGTTTTTCCTTCCTTTGTATAAATTGCCTTGCATGGGCAGTACACAGCTTCATTTGCATTATCCTGGCCTTTCAACTCGCTTGGTTAGTTTTTTTCCAAAGTTCCCTGCAATTATCTCTGGATTTAATAATTTCAGTGTTTACTACCACTTACTTAGAGTAAACTTTCTGAGAGATATTGATGGTCTTTTGAAAGTAGCACATTTTTATTCCCTGGAATGATTTTTGCGCATTTACCCAGCTAACAACTGGCCATTAAAGTGCAGATTGTGATCAAATTATGGTGAAGTGAACTAAGTCTGCACAAAGGTACTGATCCCCCGTGCCCCTAGACGTGTTCCTCCTCAGAAGTGACAGGCCATGGCTCCCTCGGCACCAGCGCGCTGCGAGCCCGGCACCTGCACAGGGTCTGGCCCAGCCAGCTGCTGGGGACTCCTTCCCCTGCGCTGACACACTGAGCATGCAGTGGGTTTGTGGGCACCCCACGCTCCATCCAAAAGTGTACTCAAAATAATCTACTTCATCAGTTTGTTTGTGTAAATTACTGAGGTGGCTTTTCCTCACACAAATCCTAAAGAATTGGATTATAATCCTCCTGGAAAGGTTATAGTTCTTCCCAGTCCCACTCCATGCAGTATACTGTACTTTGAACTCCTGTGTATTGTCTTCTTTAATACCAAACATCTGTAATGCAAAAGCCCCCCTGAGTATCTTTGCATTTCACAGGCCATTTGCTCATACCAATTTCTGTGCTTTCTTTCTGGTTTCTCTGAACAAAGAGTGCACAAGTTTTCAGTCTCTCCAGGTCTCATTCTCACTATGTCTGAACCCCCTCTTGACAGTGTGTTTCTAGGAGAACGGAACATAAAATCAGCTGGAGTGGATGGGACCAAAGGTCCACCAAGCTTAGAAACCCATCTCCAATAGGGACTAATAGCAGATAATGAGTAAAACACACAGGGACAGCCCAAGCTTCTCTATCCCACTTTTATCTACTTGAGTCTCAATAACTGCCTGACCTAGATATGTGACTGCAGATAGCTTCAAAGGATTTTGCTGTCATAAACACACACAGTTTCCCTAAACCCATATAAAATTTCAGCACCTACAACAGCCAGAGGCAAGGAGTTCTACAGCTCAGCAATACAGTCAAGAACAATCTCCTCCTCTTTTGAATCTGCTGCTTGTACTTTGGGGGTTTTTTGGCTTTTGATAGGAAAAGCAACATCTATTGACCCTTGTCATGCCACTGTGATTTCATACATCTGCCAACTCTCCTACCACTCATCTTTCTAGGATGGAGAATCCTAACTACTCAGCTACTTCTTATATGGAAAGTATTCTGTGCCTCTGAGGATCCTCTAAACTATTCTCTTTGCATTTGTTTCACTCTGCTGTATTCTTACTTGAAATGGTGGGAGGGGAGCTGCAAGATGGAAGTGAAGTATGGCTTTATGTACAGTGCTTACATTCTGATCCTTTCCTAATATGCCATTTGATTTTTGACCACTGAGGAATGATGAGCAGCATCCTGCTGATTTATAGGACAGGATTACTATGCTTTGTGGGGTTTTTTTTTGGTTGGTTGGTTTTTATTTTATTTCCTGCTGTTGCTGAACTGCCCCAGTGACAATCAGTTGATTTTCCTGAATCCCCAAGGGACTAGAGGCAAACTGTCCTACTGTTTTGGGTGAATATACAGTTACAGTAGAAGACTCAGATGAAGAGTCAGAATCCCCTTGTAGCAGATGAAGTACCAGCAATTATTAAATTGGCTCTTGCTTAAGATAGCCTCAAAAACAATAAATAGGTGAAAGAGAAAAATGAGCTGTAAGGTACAAAGGAACAACTGGGAGATGTGCAAATTTAGCATGGTACATATAATCAGTTGTGGATTTAAGTGGTCTGTAGGCACTGTACTACAGACAGCTGCTACAGGGACATTTGAAAACAAGATTTCTGACAGAGTTTCTTAACATAGGGAGAAACATGGGAGAACCACCACCACCAGGGTTCCATGGAACCTACCACCAAGAACACATGGACCAAGACGAAACATTTGTGAATTTATTTTAACAGGGATTCTAGACTAGCTTTCATTTATCATCTGACAAGTCACCACACTGGCTCTCACCTTCTTCATACAAGCCCTGCAGTACTTTGCATTTACTGCTCCTCTGATTTTGCAGTCACTCAGAACTGGCATTTCATGGAGGCAGGAAGAAAAGCATTGATCCACAGTGCCTTCTCTCCACACATTCTAAAAGGCTGTTACCATTGTTTAGCATTTCATGCAGTTCTCTGCTATCCTAAGCAATCATTTCATAAAACAATGTTCATAAATTTAGACATATCAGGAACACCAGTCATGATCAGAACCTTGCAATAATGAGTGAACTCAAACTGCAAACTTTAGTTCCTTCCCAAGAAATCCTTCCTCTTGGCAGACGGGCTGATAATGAACACAGACAGGTACAGAGAAGGCTATAGAATAAAATAAGTATTAACACACTAGCTCTTTAGAACTTACTTCTTAGCATGCTAATATGGGATAGCTGTCGCATTTTTTTAGGAGGAAGCTGAAGAAGAAAAAGAAGGTAGGCTTTGTAGCTGTTTATGAGTAACTCCTCCCATGCTTAGGGGCAGTGGATGAAGGAGCTTGTTGAAAACTTGACAAGTGGAGATGAAGGCTGATATAATGGGCTGATGAGCGGCAGAATTCAATCTCTTGGGAGCAAAGGTCTCCTCCACCCGTCTGCTTGGGCTTCTCCAAAGACACTGTGTTGGTTGCTACTGGGCTAAGG
>NW_008619670.1:1422-5410 GCF_000691845.1 Merops nubicus | reverse complement strand
GGAATGCAATCACTCCTCAGCCAAAAAGAAAAATCACAAAGGAGAAACAAGAGGAGGGAAAGGAGCATGCAGCTCCCTGTGTGCAATGACCAGGAGCTTTTCCTGAGCAAGTAGTCTCCAATGGAAATTTCGCTCTGGCCTGGCCCGTCGCCAGCTTCTGTCCCCACTGGTGTAACTGGGGTGCCTTTACTAGCCTGGGTACGTTTCACAAGCTTTCGGTTTTTGTGATCCACAAAAGGCACCAGACCCTCTTCCCACTGGACAGAAGGTAAGCAGTGATGTGGTCGCAGTCTACAGCTACCTCTGCACAGAAAAACATTCAGCCACGAGGAGACATTTAATGGAGATGGGGACAGGAATCAGCCAGCAGAGGAAGACAGGTGTAAAAATTCTCCCTTTACCTTTGGATTAACACTAACAGCAGAAACTGTAAGAAGTATAGACCTGTTGGCTTCTGCATGATTTGCTGCCTGTCCATATTATGTTCCATTTCAATGGACTTTAACAGGCTGGGGTTTTTTTTGTTTTGTTTTTTTTTTCTGAAAGAGTAGCCTGAAATTCTAGCTTCAGCTATGCTGAGTGAATGATCACCACAAAGCCCTGCAGATTAAAAATAAATAAATAAATGGACCTACGTTTTCCTTAATTCTTTATGCCAAGTGTGAATTAAAAGCAATGGATTCTATCATCTACTCAGTCTAAGCAAAAGCAAATTGGCTCAACATTTCCTTTCTCTCTCATCTGTGGCTGCCTGATGTCAGCCCCTGCCAATGTCTCAGTACCTCGGGCTGGCTGTATCTTCCTTCCCAATGCTGACTCCAGTGCTTGTTGCTACGTGTTTTGCCTGCACAGCAAGTTCCCAGACTGCCTCTCTCAGGTGATCACTTCCCTGGCTGGACCTGCTCCTCTGCTTCAGGACACTCCCAAAAGCTGAAGCCTTGGCAGGCAGGTCTGTGTGCACCCACAGAGGGAACTGCCTGAGAGGCAACAGGGCACTATCACCATGGCTGGAAGGGCCTAGCAAGAGACCACTCCTGCCCGAGACCCCACACTTATGCCCTAGCATAGGCACAGGTTGCTGGGCTCACACACCTTGTCTTTCACTACCCTGGACACCAGCAAGAAGAGAAAGGCAACACAAACAGAAGAATTTACTTTAGCCTGCTGGACTCCACAGCCAGCCACATAACCCCTCGGTGCTTCCAAATGCTTGCCAAGAAATGAATCAAAGTGATTTTGAGAGTCAAAGAAGCAGCAAACTGTACATCCAAGAGAAAAAATGTAAATCATCAATTTCCAAACAGTGGTGCAGCAGGCAGGAGCATGTGAGCCACAGCTGGCCTGTGCACTGTGTTCCAAGACATTATTTACACCTCTTATGGTGGGCTGTGAAAAATTTTCAGATTTCCAAGATGTCTAGAATGCCCAAAGTTGTTGCTAATATTCTGGAAGGGTCAGTTTTAGGAGAGGACAGTAAGGCCTAAGCTAAAACTGCTTGAGGAGACATTGTGACAGTAAGACGTGGAAAATGTTGGTTTGCTCTCAGGAAAATGTTGTCCTAGGTAAATGATCTGGGGAGGGATCTATCTCCTGGAATACGGCCTAAGGTGGGGTTTTTAAAATGTGCATTGTGTGATGGAGGGACAGCTAGTACCTCCTAATCCTGCTGCAGCAGACTGAATAACCTGCACTAACAGGGACAGACATGCTCATCCTTTCCAGAAGCTGCCTCTACACGCGTTGGCTTTCTGTACTAGGGACTGGACTTCTACTGAGAAAGGGTCTCTCAGTTTAAGGCCCCTCACTTTCCAGTCTCACAGTGATGTGCCTGTAGCACTTTTGGTTTTCAAGTGTTCCTCAGCATTTCCTGGTTTAGCCATAGCATATTGCCATGAAAATGTTACAAGAGCTGTGGCAAAGGATGCCCGATATCTTCCTGTTATCTGCTCTTCCCACCAAACCAGCCTCAGACTCGTTCCCCAGAACAGCATGGTGAAAGGTGGGTACCAGTCTGCATAAGACCCCTTCTCAGCCACAGCCTCGTCTGCTACGTCCTCACAGCAATTACTGCTCCTCTTTTGATTTCCTTTTCTGCATTTCCTGCTGAAGTGTCTCTGTGTTCTCATTCTCAGTGCTCTCTCAGTTTTAGGCTGTAGGCTCAAAGCCAGGATTACTGTTAAAATTTCTGTTTGGAAGACAAAAGTATGGAATTTGTTGTTCCTGTTACAATGTCATGTATACAACACTCAGGCCTTTTCTTCTTGTCATCTGACCAGCCTCTAACAATCACCCCACGTTACAGCATCGGAGTGAATGTGATCCCATGCGTTACTCCAGACAGTCTTACCCAGATCTTTGTCACCATTTTTAAAAAATGGTGTGTCTGCCTGCTGTAGTCTAGGAGATTGACTTCATCTGAAGTCACAGCCATCAGAGAAGAAATTGCTTCAATTAATTTAATCAATTAATTTACTGAGCTTTGAGAAATTACAGCTTTATCTTCCATATTACATATATTTGTCAGCTGACCCTATGAACCATAATAATAAACTTTTTCTGTATCTACGGTGAGTAGTAAATGTACTGAATGCTACAGGCATGTGACAGAGTAGAACTGGGAGCCTGGTCAGACCCTCAGAACACCTCCTGGACTCCCACTCCCCTCTGCTTATCAGTCAGTGCGAGGGATTTCCCAAAATATTCTCTGTTGGAGAATCAGGAAATTAGATGGACATTCAGAATGGCCATGGGATCTTCCTACAGGCCAGAGGAAGAGAAAAGTAGCAGAAAAATTACATGTCATAATTTTCCTTGTGAAGTGGTTACTGAGGCTGCATGTCAGCATGTCAATCTTAACTGTCCTGGGCAACAAAGGGTGCGGAGTGGCAGATCCACTCCAGCCTGTGGAGAGTCACCAGGGCAAAGCCTGACCTTTACAGCTACTGGAAAATGAAAAGCAGTCCCACCTGCAAAAGGGGCCTCTTACAGAAAGCAGATTACCAGAATAGAGAGAATCATAGCAACATTTAGCTGGAGGACCATTCGGATCATCAAGTTAAACCATAAACCTAACACTGTCAAGTCCACCACCAAACCATGTCCCTCAGCATCACGCCTGTGACAGCAACGCTCACACCGAGCTTACTCTCTTTCCATCAACCCCTTCCCTTGGATGGTTATTTACTAGGTAGCAGGTATAAGGCAGTCTAAAATAGAGAACTTCAAGAAAAGGTCCAAGAGCATAAGGTATAATTTGGAGAAGGAGAACTGCATGCTGCCCTGGACTTTCACCTTCACATTCTCATTTTAGAAATGCACTCATGAAACTCCTTTTTCTCAGTAGGGCTACAAAAATCCAGCCAAATGGGGCCTGATAAGCAGTCCAAAAGTGTTCCACTTAACCATAAAATTCAAAGTCATCCAATTTTGCAAGGTTTCACAGTGTATTTCAGTTACTTGGAAAGTTCTGATAGCCCCAAAAATTATGTATAGAACACAGGTTTCTATGTCCTCAGCCATGACACTGCTCAGGTGCAATCATATCAGACTGTACTATGTGACATTTTCACTTTTTTTCCTTTGACACAGTTTTAACTACAATCACACAAAGAACATAGTATTTTTTTCCTCAAAATACTGCTATTCCCACTGCCAGGTGACAGCAAATGCAACTCTTACTCCTGCAAATACAACTCCAAAGCCCCTCAGATAAATGGGAATTAGGCCAAAATGAAAAAGAACATTCTCTCCCCAAACTGCAGTCCTTCTGTGGACTTTTAACAGGGTGAAGACATACACGCTGTGCTTTTCCTGTCTGCTTGCCTCTCCATCCCATGAGGACACATGCTGTGTTGTAGGCTGTGCAAAGGGATCTCAGGCCACGGGTGCTGTGCACTGCTCCAGCTGCCACTGGTCTGCTCTGGGGCCAGTCTCCTGCGTATGCCAGGCCTCTACCACAGGCAAGCTTATAGCACCTTTCTCAATTAGA
>NW_008619670.1:683-1391 GCF_000691845.1 Merops nubicus | reverse complement strand
TGTGTTCCGCAGGAGGATGCTATAAGCACTTCTGTCCCTTTACAAATGCCTCCTCTCCCTCTTAACTGTTTCAGGGGAACCTCGGTCCCCAAGCCAGACAAAAGCCATAATTGACCTCTGTTAACCTAAGTCAATTTAGAGTGATGGGAACAGACCTTCCCCCTTCCCCCCTGATTACACACAAAACTGGAGGTCTGTCAAGACAGGCTCACATCTATGGAAAAAGCTCGTGAGCGTGTGCACATATGCCCATGCACGCCTGTGTCCACACGCGCCGGCCTGTGCCTCTGCAGGTACGTGCACGAACGCCTGTGTCGCAGCTTGCAGGCTGTCGGCAGAGAGCTACACACCCATGCGTGTGGAGCGAGGTCAGAGCAAGTCAAGGCACAGTGGGCCTCCAGAGGTGTTTCCTGGCTCTCAGCCTGCTGCAGAGCTTGGCCCTTCCAGTGCCACCACCAGCGAAGTCCTCTTTGCCCCAGTCTCTTGACCACGCACCCCTACAGTGTTTCCTATCCACGGAGAAGGCCAGCTCAGGTTATGTTGTGGGACAGAGCTGAGTAAGACTGAACCATCTCCTCCCAAAGACAGCGATAAATTCAGAAATACCTACTCCTGGGTGGCCTTCTCAGAGGAAATGGGACGTAAGTTCAGTGAAGAGTTCACTAAGCAGTTTTGATCAGGCTACCTGAGGACTATCAGGTCTCTCCC
>NW_008619670.1:0-652 GCF_000691845.1 Merops nubicus | reverse complement strand
CCCCCCCCTCACCAGCCACCATGCCTGCTGTCTGTGCAGGGGTGTTTTCTCTCCCCCTTTGCCTCTCCCATCTCCTCCTGGGACTCTCCTTTCTCCCATAGGGACAGTCATGGCGTGGCTGGGAGCTTCTGCTGCTGGAGCCTTTTGGCATCGAAGTGGCCATCCCCTGCCCACAGAGTGCCTGCAGAAGCTCCTGCCCCAGATCCCAAGCACCCAGCCCTGTGCGGAGGAGCAGGTCAGGACCTCCCCAACCCTTGCCCACCACCTCATGAAGCGATCCAGGTACCCCAGTAGGTGCCTGTACTTCTCCTACCTTCCCAGGTGAGCCAGGGCAGGTGGCGGGTCGTGCTCTCCAGCTCTCGGCTCTCTGCTCCCCTGGACGTGCCTGCAGCCTGATTCACGGGCCCCTCCGAGCCAGCGAGGATCAAGCTCCACCCAGGGCAGAGGGTGAGTAACAACGAGAGAAAGGCAAACTCCGGAGAGTTATTCCCTCCCCAGGATTGCAGGGGAGCCAGAGATAAGGGCTGCACATTCCTAAGCCGCGGGCGGCCTCTCCCTTCCCGTCTGCCCTGAGCCTGTCAGACCAGCTCGGGCCCAGCTGCGGAGCAGGCCTGGGAGCAGGCTCAGGGCTGGCACCCGGGCACGGACCCAG
>NW_008619669.1:0-5082 GCF_000691845.1 Merops nubicus | reverse complement strand
ACCAGCTGGTTCATTGGCCTGTTTGGGGTTTTTGGACAAGGCTCTTCTTCAAGATTATACCACCCAGGAGCCTTTTCTCAATTATCAAGCTAAACTTACAGCTAGTTTATGTTGTTTATTCTTTAGCTTATAATGTTTTTAATTGTCTCTAGAATATACTTCATTCATACACTTATAAGCAGGAATCATGTGTTCTATTTTATTTTTTAGATTTATTTCCATTTAATACACAATTGTACATAATGAAAATGCGAAAATATTTTCTTTATAGCTGGTTAATTTGCTTGGGAAGTTCTGACCACACCAGAGACAATGCAGTTCCTCTTCACGTTTTTCTCTCTTGTATCTCCAGGTTTATGATGAGGTCTGAAATATCACAACTTTCCCTTTTTCAAGTCACAAATTCATACTTTAAGCTCTTAATGTTACTTCAAATCAACAGCTGAAGTTAAATAAAAACCATAGATTCAAACACTGATGTTGAATAAAGGGAAAACAATTTCTGAATAAATTAATTTGATTATAACATTATACTGTAATATGGCTCATGGAAAATTAACAGGAAGATCTATGTTTATGTTACAATGAAAAGAAGCTGAGAGAGGTCTATCAAGGGAAAAAAAAGTTATGTTCACACAAACTATGATTTTTTTTTAAAAAATGTATAGCCCAAGGATATTAATATGCATAAAACTATTTAACTCGATAGACTGCAATATGGGAAAATTACAAGGCTTTAATTAGTACTCCTGTGATTGAAAATCCTGTATATAGTTTTATTATGCAAGAGTGTTGGATTTTTTAATATGTATTGGTTTTGTATGTATTACTAAAATGATTGACTTTCCCTTTCTGCCATTTACAAAAGCATTGGTTTGAAATATTGCACCAAAATGTGACACACACGTAGCTGACTCTCAAAAGGTTTGGAATGTTTTGGAATGTTTTGGAATGTTTTGGAATGTTTTGGAATGTTTTTGCAGTTTGTAATTTGCTTTATTCCAGCACTCATTTCTAGCTAGGAAGATCAGGTGGCACAGAACTGCACATCCAACGGCATGAGCCATTTCAGCACAGCAGCAGCAGAATTTAGTGAGGGTGAACTCCAGTTCTACCAGAGCAGAGTGTCTTGTCCCTGCTCTCTGCTGCTCACTGCCAACCTGCCATGGCAGGAGTCCTGTCTGTGCTGCTGCTCACGCTGCAATGGCCTCTGGAGGCAGCGCTAGGCACGGATGCTCCACGGTGAATTTGGAAATCACTGGGACAGTTCACAGAAGAGAAATCCACAGAAAGCTGCTAGGCACAAAGGTACCACCTCCCCCTCTGAAAGGCCATGACTGTCATTTCCCCACTCTCACATTCTCCCCTCTGCATCTGCTGGGATATGGGCAGAGCCTGATGATCTGACTCCACGTGTCTGCTCTTAGATGAAGAACTTTCAGGAAAAAAAGTCTTTCGAGGATAGATTTCCAGCTGTAGAAGGAGACAGTGGTCCCATTCCACTGCTTCATTTGCTGTTGGAGGGAGTTGATTCCCATCTACACAGAAGGAGAATCCTACTTCTTCACACCTATCTTAAAGAAATGTTGTGTCATTGGATATAAGTTTAGAAGCAGTTCTTAAGACTTTATGTTGATGGCATTTCACATTAAAAATAACTCTTGAAGCAAGGATTAACACTTTTCCTGGCTGGCATCCCACTCATCTGGGGGACTTCTCAGTCTGGTCTTTATGTCTCCTAATTTCTGTGTAAAGGGCTGCAGACATTGCTATGAAGACAGAATGCAAGCAACCATTTGAACACCTCATAACTCAGTGACTTTGAGTATGGTGGGTCTTATCTCTGTACACAGCAACTGAGATTAGTCTTCCAGCATATAGAGTGAAACTTTTACCCGGTGTCCCCTGGGAGAGTGGGCAGCACCCTGCTCCTCTAAATGAGGCTTACATCTGAATTTTCAAAATATCTTGGAGGCAACATTTTTTCCATCTGGATTATATCCTTTTTTCCCCCTGAACAAAATTACCATATCTACTATTTTCTGTCAAAACATCCAGCTAAATAAATCATATTTCCATTTTCCTGAATAAACGTATTTCCATACTGCTTCCTACTCCTTCATCTTCCTTCCCCAAGTATAACAGCTCAACAAGTACCTCATTAACTCACCCAGGCCTTGGGAATAAAGCCATCTTCTAAATTGAATCGATGAAATTAACTGAGAGGTCTTTATGGATTCCTTTGTTAAAGATTTCTGTGCTTCAGGGACATGTAGTGCAAAATGATACACATTTGTAGAATATAATTGGCTTTAATCACATGACCTGTGACCAATGCATGTCCCCTGCTCTAGGTGCAGATTGCTGCTTCTGCTCCCAGTTGCAGATAATAGTACTTAGAGCCAGGCTGACTCTATGGCCTTTAGATTTTAAACAGAGACTGCCCAATGAAAGCTTGCTTTCCAGAAATTATAGAGCTTGCAAATTGTGTACACAGGGATCTACCCCACTCCAGAATGTGTCTGCTACAAAGAGTTTCTCTCTGGGGAATCTCACCCATGTGTTTAACTCCAAGTGATCTGTAGGGTTTTTTTTTTAGCATATTAATTTCTGGTTCCCCTTTTGTCTTCCTTTGTGGATTGAACTGGTTTTTTTTTAAATGCTACGCTTAACACCTGTTCAATTTTCACATTCATTTTTTAAGTATTTTATGCTTTTTTACTGCTTGTGTTTGTTTTTTGAATGCAGCACAAGTACACTAGGCTCCAAGCAGCTGTTTTAGGGAGTCATTGTGTTCTTTTTAGCCTCCAGGCTGCATCTAGGTGGCTTTTAGGGGCATTTCATTGCTCACTTTTTACTAGTTGCTTCATTTTTATGTAGCTTGCTTTTGACAATGGAATACTTGCATGTGGGATTTATTTAATAAGATAATAATAATAAACCTTCCATACTTTGGTTACTGCTACAGAGTGACTCTCCTCTAATGTCTTGAATTTGGTCCTGCAAACTGCTTCAGATCAAACTTAGGATGGCATTTTCAAGGATAAAATGAAACTGCCTTTCTGAACGGTGTTTAGTGAATGCAAGAATTCTTCCCACAGCTCAACTTGAGGGGTCGACATATTCTTTGTGTAGATAGCTGAAATCTCGCACTGCTACTACCTGATATCATTTAGACTTAACAACTGATGTGATTCTGATCACAGGATCAAAATTATTATAGTACATAAGATGGGGACATCAACCCACAAGGATTACATTGTGGGCTGCTTCTGTGATATTTTTACACTTAATGTAATTTTTCATAGGCAGCTCCACTAAGCATCTTCACTCTGTTACGCGTATAAGGTTCATTGCCAGGTAACGCTCCCCCACTGATCCTGTTTCCATGAAGTATCCCAGGCACTTGTTATGGTATGGTTATCAATGATGCAAGTGTAGTTCCTCTGCTTTTATATTTTGTCTCAGGAATTGTGCAGGTTTTGCTGCCAACATGAGGTCACCGTGCAGTTTTCTCTAATGTCACTGATCCCAGTAAACATGGATTCCCAGTGTCACCACCCACTTCTCCTTGCCTTTAAAATGACCTTCTCTGCTCTAGGAGCTTCTTCAGACCTTGAGTGTAACACCCACTAAAGGGTGGAACACATCCAAGATTCTAGGCTTTTTCTTCTTAGAAGATAATTCTCCTTCCTGATGACTTACATCCTGCCTTTTAGTGGAAGGAGTGCTGCAGCAAGAGAAGATCTCCATAAGACCTCCCTGTGACCCCTGTTCCTCTCCGGTGCTCCATCTCAGACACTCCCCTGTCAGAAGAACAAACCTGTCCTCTCACCAGGTACATGCATGCTGGGCCTCCTGCCTGGTCAGGTTACACTGAACTTTATAACACAGCCTGGGTGACACAGCGCCTCTGAGAGACCTAAAACAGCATTCTGAGCTTAAATACTACAGTGGTTTTTAGTGGGATCTAGCTTTTAACTTCCTCTTTTGGAGGAATAATTAAGGTTATCGCCCTCTTCCTCTGCTCTAGCATTTTTAAGACAACGAACAATGGATGAGAACTACCTGCAAATGTGGTGGAGGTGGCTGATGCCTTTGTAATCATCCCTCACAAAATCCCTCATTTGTGAGCTACCATCTTTTGTCTTGCTGGTCCTGGACACTCTCTAGTCACTGCTCAGGACAGCAGGTTCACCTTGCCCAGACTAATCCCCCAGACAACCCCCTCTGCTGGGTGTGCCAGCCACTCAACTCTCACAACAACCTCCACAGCAACAGCAAGCTCCCAACCATACACCCTGAGCAATCAGTCACTGCTGATGACCTGATCACACTATCTAAACTCTACACATAATTTTCTGCTTTCCAGGATCAAGACTTTGTCCACTTCCTCTTGGCTTCCACAGGGAAAACCCTCTCAGTTCCACAATATTTGGAGTTGGGCTCATCTCAACAACCAACTCTTCAGGTTCTGACTCAACTGCTTTGCTAAGTGAAGTTGTCAGGAAGAGGCATCACTGGAACCAAAGAGGCTATTGCCAAGGTAAGGTCATCTTGTAAAACTAGAGGAGGGCTTGAGAGTGATGAATTTACTTTAATAGCTATACCTTTGAAATAGATGTATAACTTTACTACTGCCTTTAGAAAGGTCTTCTTTGACAACATCTGCCAACATTTAGGGACACATGGTATTTTTCAACATAGTAAATTCAAATGATGAAATCCAAGGACTGGCAGGTAAAACTAGGTGTAAGTTCACATATCAGTGAGGCATTGCCCAGGTTTCTATGAAATTACCTGTCAATAGTTACCTAAAGAGAATTCCTGGCGAGGGTGATAAAAATAGCATACTAATCCCAGGAAGGTAGACGGTTATCTTATTGATGTTCTTGAAGTTAACACATATTCACTATGCAAAACTCTAATTATTAAGCCCGTGAATATGAAAAATCAACCCCTGTAGATGCAAATGGAAATGCATTTTCTTTTCCCAATGTATAAGTATAGGAAAGGGGAATTCAATTTAAAATCATGAAGGTTAAAGCCTTAAAACAATCTAAAAGAACAGAAAGTTGAGCA
>NW_008619668.1:0-27209 GCF_000691845.1 Merops nubicus | reverse complement strand
CACGGGCCGGCGGAGGAAAGAAGGCGGCCGGCTGCCAGCGCCTGGATTAGGAGCCCCGGGGAGGTGCCGGTAGCTCGGGGCTGGCTAATTCCCTCCTCTCGCCAGCTGGGCTCCTCCAGGGGAAAGGAAACAAAGGGGAGCAAGAGGGGGATGCTGGGCCTGAACTAGGGCAGCACATGTTGCATTTGTTACCGATACTGCTGTCTACTGGTGGGGGAAAAGAAGAAAAACAACAACAACAACGGGGAAAAAAGCACACCGCCACTGAGTTATTTACTGCCCGGGGCTTACCGGTAGTAATTAAAAATCATTTTAAATGTTCACTTTGTAGTAACTACTATAAAAATCTATGCTTTTGAAATACCTTCCCTTTTGCGGGCAGCCTGCTCCTGCCTTGTGAGGAAGGACGGCACCGGGGAGAACTCGGAACACTTAAAGCGGCTCCAGTGAATAAAGCTGCATTGTTCAGCTTTGAAACCGTAGCTGCAATGGGCCAAATCCAGCGGCAACACGGGCTGGGCGGCTGCTTTAACTTTGTTACGTCCATACGTGCGCATGCCAACCATTACGCTGGCCCACCATGCAAAGCAAGCAGATCTTTTAGGTCTCTTTTTCCTCTGCAACGAATCCATCTACCTCAAAATGCACTCTAACACTGAAATAGGGCCAGTTCCCCTCCAGCTGCTGCTCTCCAAACATATTGGGCTATTCAGAAAACAAAATCAAAGAAAGCTGGTATTACTTTGTGAGCGATGCACAAAGACATTGCTGCGCTAATATAATTTGGATTCAAAAAAAAATAACATTTCTCAGATTGAAAAGCTGGGTTTGTAATAGAAATGGAAGCATTTACATCAACAGTTGAAAGCAAAGATTGCTTTTGTTAGCTTGATTTAGACTTCTCACTAATACTCATGTTTAACTTCTGGGTTCTTTTTATTGCACCATTTTCTCATACTTTTACTATTTAAAAAGAATTAGGAAACCTTAAGCCCCAGAAACAACCTACCTTGACTTCCTTACAAAAAAGATACTAAATAACTAGAGGCCTAAAATGAAGAAATTAGTGAAAACTCATTATCATTAATCTCTTTATGGAATGAAAAATAGCCCTGTTAATTTTAACTTGCCATATTAAATTGAAGAAAATACCTATAATGAACTGAGAAGGAAATTCTAAGGTATTTTAGCAGAGTAATATTTTAGTGGGAAGATATACTTTAGATGTGGTGTGACATGTCTGGCAATGATGGTTAGAATAATAATTCTACATTAATGCAATCAAAGGAATGTAGCAGAATGAGAAAAATCACTTTCAAAAAGGAGATTAAAGTCATTAAAAATGGCTAATCCTGCAAAGTGGGACCGTTCTAAAATAGAGAATCACATGGCTGGTGCAAGGCTTTTGTCATTTGCGCATAAGAGAATCAAAACAAGTATTAAAAGGGTAAGAAAATTCAATAAAAAGTTTAATTAGGAAAAAAAGAGCATTAAGGAAGCTTCAGAATGTCAGTAGTCCTCAGGATATATGTGTGGGTCATGAAGCTTAAAGGGCCAAACTTGATAATCAATCTCAAGGTGGTACAGTAATTTAGCAACTTAATGTTCAGCACGTTTACGGGACTGGAAGCATTTATCATCATCACTGAGGAGCTAATTCCAGCCTCGATGCATTCAATAAATGTATTTTCCCCTCTAATAAGAGCAATTTGGCCAAACTGCAGTATAAATCATACTTCATTCTCTGTTTATCTTCCAGGTAACGTAAGCCAAGTTCAGAAGTATACTTGTGAAGCTAAAACAATAAAATGAAGTCTTAAAAAGTGTGATCTGTCTTAGAAAGGAGACATTCTGCACATCACAGATTGCCAAGGGTAAGTACCACCTATTGTCTCAGTATACACTGATGACACTGATATCTTTATTATTTCAAAGAAACAGAAATGCCCAGACAAAATTCCACAGTCCTCGCAAAGACTTCCCCCCCCTCCCTGCTCAGAGCTAGCCGGCAGCACGGGGGTCCCGCCAGACTCCGAGCCTGCTCAGCTGCCCTGTCGGCCAGGCGGCCCCAGCCCGGGGTCGGCGCTCACGGGCAGAGCCTGCACCCACCCGCTGCCCCCAGCCGGCTGCTTTTTCTCTGAGGAACAAAAGGCATGCACGGGGACCCTCTTTGCTGGCCCAGATCTGGAGTTCATCCTTGCTTAAACCCTCGTTTACCAATGTAAATAAACGGTTCCCCTTCAGAAAAAAAAAAAACTACTCTCTCTCCCTTACATGGGGGGAGGGGGGTGTGTTTCCAGTGTCTCTTCCACGGCGCCTCCACATGTCCCCCCACACCACAAGCACATCGCAAGGTGGCCAGCACAGTACGGGAAGCCAGTTTATTCCAGCAGAACAGACTGAGCACCACAGGGCTCAGAAGAGACCGTACAACCTGCCCAGGCGTCAGCAAAATATCTAGGGTTTGGCCAAAGAGACAACACTGAGACTCCCCTCCTGACCCCAGAAGGACATCTCCATACAGGACAATAAACCAGGGAGGTTAGATCTGGAAGGTGCTCATATTCTATCAGGTTTATTCCTCTAGCACGGAGCTAGCACACAAGAGAAACAGTTAAATTAACACAAAAACAAAACAAAACAAAAAAACAAACAAAAAAAAAACCAAAAACAAACAAACAAAAAAAACTATAAATCAATCATTGAGGAAAGGATTGCTGCTTGACTTAAGTTCAGACACCTGGTTCTCTCTAAGACTTTCTATAGCACACAAGTTAAAAATGGTCAAAGCACACAAATTGCTTTAGGCTATTGAGAGTTGATGGAATTCTAGCACCCAAAAAAGTAAATTACTTTTGAAAACCAGCTTGGTATCAATAAGACACGCTTCTGAACTGTGTTTCAGATCCTCATCTCCATAATAGAAAAAAGCCATCTGCTCCTCAAGGGCAAATTGTAGGGCTTACTTCTATAGAGCTGTGAAACCCCGAGACATCCTCAGATGGAAGGCCCGATAGAAATGTTATCAATTTCAATAATTATTATTATCACAGATGCTTAACTACGAGCATAAAACATAGAGGCTGAGGTCTGAGAAATCTTCAGTACTGGTTACAGCAAATTTTGCATTGCTGCACTATGTATTAAAGCCAAGGATAGATCATTACAATGGATTATGGTAAGCACCTCACGCTACATACGCTGGTCATTTACGCGGCAGTGCTGGTGTGAAGTACTGCAAATCAAGTGTACACAGCAAATGTTTTAGGTTTCAATATTTTTGGCACACTGTGACAGCTTCTTACTTCATTTTTTTGTTGGAGCGTTTAGTCTCATTTTCCTGCACGTTTCCTGCACAGTTATAACAAAGTAACTAATAAGAAAATATCATTAATACTCCAAACTCAATTTTCTGTGCATGCATTAGCTTCACAGAAGGTTGTGGTCGCTGTATCAGAGAAGGCAGTAGCGGCCTGCGGACACCCAGCTCTTGTGGCACTGGAAGGGCACCTACCTCTGAAGGGTATCGGAACTGCTGGGCTGTGACCGAAACCCACCGCTAGCAGTGCAAATGCACCTCACTAAACCACGGAGACAAGATTTCTTCAACTTGTTTAAAATCAGTCCTGCAGAAATGCCATGCAACTATCCCCCAGAAGTGGTCAATCCACCCTTAGCCAAGGCACTAAGACGACGTCCCAGGAAGTTCAGGCTGCTGGGAAGAACTCTGCA
The DNA here is from genome assembly GCF_000691845.1 of Merops nubicus. NCBI lineage: Eukaryota > Metazoa > Chordata > Aves > Coraciiformes > Meropidae > Merops > Merops nubicus. Next base: position 23,477 of record NW_008619668.1, on the reverse strand, counting down.
CTCAGCTTCAGACTTCAGCAGCATTAGCTTCTCCACAAAACAGTCTTCATAGTTTTTTATTTTAAGACACTGTGCCACTTAAAATAAAATGAAATTAAATAAATAAAATAATATCTTAAATGTTCAAAGAAAACCTAAAATTGGATAAAAAAATAAGAGGTGCTAATGCAAATGGCACCACAGGCAGTGCTTTCATCATTATCTGTGACTTAAGAAAAATGCAGTTATACCTAATTATATACTGATGTGGTAAGCATTTCTATTGGACTAAGTTACTAACAGTTAGTGACTCTTTTTCCAGCTTCTCAGCTTTGCACAGCAATTCATTTTTAAGTGAACTTTTTTAAAATAAAGACAGACGTCTAGCTCAATGGAAAGTATATATAATCTAATTTTTTTTTTCTCATGCAGAGAGTAACGTGGTATTTAGAATCCAAAATCAGCACAAGATGTAGTGCAGAATTTCAGACATTAAGTTTGCCGGGATGTCTGCCGCAGATAAACTGTGACCCATAGATGGTCTAAACCTCTCTGTCTTTGTTTAAACCTTTCTGTAGTGATCAAAGATACATCTGATTAGTCTTTTTCATGCTGCGAGTTTTAAGTACACACGAAGATGTCTAGCAAAGCTTAGCTGATACACAGAAACTTGTTAAACCAGAGTAACGCATGTCTGAGCCCTTGTCTCCCATTAACAAAGATATCAAGACTCAGTAATGACCTGATGGTCATTACCCTATAGGATGATAGGTAATTCTACACAGATGATAACATCACAAAGTTATTTTTAACATTAGTTTTTCTTATGTCAGACAGTCTGTGCTTTGCTGGTAACAAAAAAATTAATGTATCGTTAAACAAGTTATTTCGCACTTCAATAAATGGCATAATTACTGGTGGAGGAGAAAGTTTTATGTTAGATCTAGGAATAAACTGAATGCCTTCAGAGTTGAATCACTGTTTTTCTTTACTCCCTTTGGAAAAGCAGCAGATACTATATTCTGCTGTGCATCATGGACTTGGGACTGAAAACAGCTGCACTCTAATTACATGTAAAGTGTACCAAAACATTCCTTTTATCACAGACTGTAAATCTGTTAGCATCTGTCTCTCCTTTGTTTCTTCCACAAGATACAAGCTTGTTTCTACATTTTTCTCACCTGTAGCGGTAATTAAAATTCATTATAAATGAAAGGAGTGAACACTAAAACAAGTTCCTCTGTGTACAGTTCTAAACTCAAATTAGAAACAGCTGTTTGCTAATTCATGCAGTGATGTTTTGTCGTGCTCTGTGAATCAATAATAACTCACCCTATTTCTACCTAAATGGTAGGATTATACATACATTTTGCTTAGCAATTTGCTTTTCAGAAACATTCAAATGCACATTCAGTCTTTTTAAAGAGAGATTAGAAGATGATACCGACAAAATCATCAATGAATTAACAGACAGATAGCTTGCTGCTCGTGCTTATGCGGCTACCTAGAGGGCCCTGTGCCATTCTTGCCTGCTTTGATGCCCACAGAGCATTTAGCAAGAAGGCACGTTGTAAGACAGATGTAAAAGAACTAAGCTGCGTACGGGGACACGCGCACGCATCACGCATGCAACAGTCACACTGAGAGAATACTGTAAAATTAGAGTTTCAGCTATGACATATGCAACTTTGAAATATCAGGAATGATAAAGCCCTTAGGAAAATAATCCTGGCAGAATAATTATTACTTAGAATAATTAGTCATAAAATTAGTTATAATAAATTGTAATACTTATGCTAATTGTTAGTAGTATTTCCTCATATCATGTCAGCCAGAGCACAAACTTCATATGACCTTATTGGCCTTACACTCACACAATTATATTCAGCACTTCTTGCTACTTGATGTCAACATTTATCATGATTTCAGCACTTGATTATACAAAACAAAGAGACAACACACAGCGGTTAAGAGCTTTGCTTGCTTCATTTTTTTTATCTAAACCTTAGACAAGTGGGGTGGTTGCAATGTTTTGAGCAGCTCTCATGGCATATTTGCAGAGCCTGCCCTTGTCACAGGAGGGCCAGAGCCACCCCTGGCCCCTTTACTGCCCCTTCTGCAGAGCCAAAGATCCAGCCCGGAGCAGGGGAAGAGCATCAGCCTCCATAAAGGTCTCTGCAGTACATTTGAGGGGAGTCGTCATCTATACAGAAAGATGTTTTCCTTTCCTTGCATTTTGTTACTGTTAGCAGGGAGGTTGCTTCCCACACAGCACAAACCCAAGCATGGAGACTCTGAACCACTCATGGAGATGTGACCAACAGAAGGAAGAGACTTTCTGGTGGGATGAAATGCATGAGAATAATTTCCTAGATTTACGATTTCCTCCCTCCCATTTGATCAGGCAGCTCTCAAATACAGCAGGCACCTGTTCTCAGGCCGTTTTGCTGAGCACCCTCAGGCATGTGCAGTCAGACAGCCCCAGCTCAAGCTCCTTCCCGCAGTTCACACCCAGAGAAGAGCACCAGAAATACAGACTAGCTGCTCTTTGGGGAAATTCAGTGAGCACAGAAGCTGAAATTAAAGAGAGATGGACTTCTCTCCATGAACTGACCAGTTTGGTATGATTTAATTTAATGCTTTATTGTGCTCATTTTCATGTTTCTGGATTGTACTTTCAAGTGAAGATTAAGTCATCAATTACAATCCATTTAGCTCATTCATAAAATTCATTTAAGGGTCATATCCTGCACGGTGAGCTGGGAGCCCTGGAAGCCAGCACTGACAACAACAGGAAGCACTTTCCCACAGGACATTCAGCTTGTACAGAATCAAGTCAAAGCTCATTTTGATGGTGTGGGCAGCAGCTGGGAGGAGCAAGTGCCTTTAAAACTGGGGCAGTGGCAAACTAGGACGAAGAGTTTTGCCAAGACCTCTCCGATAAGCTGCTGTTACTGCTAAGACAAATGCATTTATCTGCTTCTGTGCTGGTAGACTGTATTAGAGTAGTGTTTCCATTTCTGCAAAATTCTGTTTCAACTTTCAGGCCACGTAGTGAACTCTGAACCAAAAGAACCACTAAGAAGGGAGAAATTCGGGACCAGATACCACAAATTTTCTGTGTCTTCTGGTTTGGATCACCAAAAGGGACTGGATTGCTAGGAAGGCTTTCTATTATGAGATCTTCAACCAATGCAGTGGAGTGATCTCCCCTCTAAGAAAATGGGTTTGCAGTCCCTATCTTTAACATATGAAAAGTACCTGCCCAAGAAGAGACTTTTGCTTGTAAATGAGTATTTTCAGGAGATGAGCACATCAGTTGCTATGTTCCAAACCTGAGAAGAACCTCACGTTTCAAACCTCAAGCCCTGCACAGGACTTTACTGCCAAGCTGTCTGGCCTGAGGAATTTAAAGCTGGTCATATTATTAGAGCAAGTTGCAGGGTAAAATAAAAACAGCTTGTTAAGTTAGAAAGAGCAGGCTGTTCCAGACTCTCATTTTGATCTAGGTGGGAAAACTGTGACGCACTTAGAAACTTAATGGGTTGATGTTCACGATGAATAGACCTAATGCTGAAAAACACATGTTGGCTGAAATTACTCAGTAATAAACAAACAGTAAAAAACAACAACATCCAGATTTTATACCATCTTCAAAGAACAAGGGAAGAAAAATCAATAAATTACAGGTGACAGATAGTATCAAGTAACTTGCTTTATAGCTACACACATGCATTCTTGGTCTGACTTCCAAATGTGTTGTGTAGTCACATCAATTCTACTGAAATCAATAGGAACAGCGGTTTCTCAACACTTCTGAAAACTCAAATGACATAAATATGAAATATAGCCAGTTCTACACAGAATTATTTTCAGAAAGCTGCATGTATTCCTTGTCCCTTTCATGAATTTAGAGCCAAGATTCCATGCAAACACGATAAATGGAAATGAAGCTGCACTTGTGAATGTCTCAGCTTCCACAAGCCTGGCAAGTGTAGCCCTTGAGGCCTTCACCCACATGGTTTTAGATGGGCTCCTGTGTCCAGAGGGTATCCCTGAAGCTAATGAAGGTGCCAGCTCCACCTGACCCAAGCCTAGAGGTGAGATTTGCTCCAGTTAAGGATACCTCCCATTCCTTGGGGACAGTCTGCATTACGGCAAAGTACGGTTAGTTAAGATGCTGAGCTTGTCAGTGAACAATTTTTAAAAAAAAATATTTCACTTAAAATTTAAGAAGAATGCCTGCAAATGTCAAAACACACTGCTGAGTATGAGGCACATTCCTGAGTGTCATTCAGATAAATGTTGGTCATGAATCTGCACCGTGTTTGTGACTGGCCTGAAGGGAACTGCATTAGATAGAGGTGGGAAGGAAGTTCTCCACTTATCAATACCTGACAGAAATAACTGAAAGGTTTAAAAAGAAAATAACTATAGACTTTGTGCTATGCAAGATGAAAGCCAAACAGCATGGCTTGCCTAGGAGAGATGTGAATTCCATGCTGTATGGCAATGCTACTTCTTTTTCACTAACATTATCAACCATTTTAAATTAGAAATTACTTTTAAAACAAGCAAGCAAACAAAAGCATTTGCCACCCAGTAAGAATCTTTCTTGGTATAACAGTGCTCCCCTACAAAAAATGTGCTGCATGAGAGACCTTTCAAGTTTAGGTGTCAGGGACCTGGGATCTGAGGACTTGGACTGCATCACAAAACAAAACTGTCAGCCAAAAGCTCCTCTCTTCAAACTCATCTTTTCCCTTTTGACTGAAGGGCCCAATGACAAATCGTGCAACTGCGCTCTCGGGTTTTCAGAAGAACTGCAGGGACAGCTACAGCCTGCCCTCCCAGGACCCATGCCCATGTTGGTGCCACCCAAGGAGGGATCCCATGCCTGACCTCGCCAAGTGCCTGCGCCGGCTGTGGGGCAGCTGTGCAGGCACCAGGTGGAGAGGTGAGGTCGGCCCACACCGAGCCCCATCTCCTACACCATGAGTCTGCAGGGAGACTTCTCAAGCCTCTCTAAATTCTCCAGGGGCTTTGCAGGATGTCTGTCAGCACCGACCACGCTCCGGAGAAAGCCTCCCGCAGGGAGGATGCTCATCAGTGCAGGCGGGCAGGCAGGGGGAGCGCAGCTGGGGAGCCAGAGCGAATCCAAGCAGGAGACGCCAGCCCCCCCAGCCCCACCGGCCTCCTGCCAAGGGGCACGCAGAGCCCGGCGGAGACCTTCCCCGTCCTCGGCGGCAGATGCCACATGCCACCCACAGCCCGGCACAGGACGGCACGCTCCTCCAAGCTCCCCAGCCGCACCGGCGTCCTCCTCCTGCACGGCTTAGCCCAGTCCCAGGTGCCGACTGCCTGTATGCAGTGAGCGCGGGTTTAACCAGCCGTGGCGGCTTCCTTCCGACCAGAGGCTGGTCCTTCTCCTCCCGCAAATGCGACTCGTACAACGTATTCCGGCTAGTCACTGTCTCTGTGCCTTGGCCACAGATACATGAGAGCCTGCATGTATAATGAGGAAAGGTACAGAGCACAATTATTTGTTTAAATGGTATTAAAATGAAGGTTGGAGAGTACATTGAATCTTCTCAATTTATCCCTAAAGAGCAGGAGGGACAGCAAAGGTCTTGGCGCTTGGAAACAAATCTCTCTTTCCCCATCTCTCCCGACAGCACTCCTTCCATTTGAGAGCAGTCCCCCACAGACACTGGCATTGCTATCAGAGAGTTAAATGAAATAAAGTGGACCGCTGCAGTCGAAAGCTTTCTCTCTAACTGGACCCACATAATGAGAACTGACTATACTTAACAAAAACATATCCAGGAATATTAATAGACTACACAATTCAGAAAAGGAATGAGGAGGCAGTCGGCAGACAGACAGTGAATTTACTCTAAAAAAAAAACGCATCTTGGTACTACAGGTACCGAAAGCATTCAGCTTTCTACAGAGAAATTTACTAAATTAAAACTTATGTGAAAGCTGGAGGTGGGTGTTTGGGGTGGGGGCATATTTCCTGCAGAGGAAAGAATGGTCAAAAAAACCAAACAGTAACAGCAAAACACAGAAGAACAACAACAGAAAAAAAAGAAAAAGGAAAAAAAAAAGAATTCTCAGGGAAATCAGGTGTTAGAAGTTTGGTAGACATGTATGCACCTTCAGAACCAGACATGGTCAAAAAAAAAAAAAAATCTGTCAATTAAGAGCTGGCAACATACACACCCCAACCAGTAAATGAATACATTTTTTGTTCTTTTTCTCCAGATATGAAAAGGTTTTGTACCTGCAGCTAGATGTCCCGGTGTCAGCTGTCTCACATGCCCAGAAACCCCACGTACAGTGTGGCGGAGAGGAGTTACTAAAACTGACTACTGAAAAGCAGCTGTCAGTTGCCTGCAAGAGACTGAATCCCATCTCTACTGTCATAAAGAGGCAGAAGTGTAGTGACTTTAAGCTGCATAACATCACACACTGTCTGTCTAAAGGAATCAGCTGGTTATGACTGAGTGGACAATTTAAATTTTGGGAGTAAATGAAAAATCGTTGTTTTCATAAACAGAAGAGTTTTAAAGCTCAGAGCAGCTTCACTCACAAAAACTCAACTGTCCAAAACAGCCCTAAATACCAGAAAACCCTTGCCCCCTCCCTTGAATGCATTTGGGTTTGTCATCCCAGACCCACAGTCAGAGCTCCTTGTCCAGACAGAACCACAGACTGGGCTACACTTGTGTCTCCAGGGGGAGAGGGACAGAACAAGGTACCCCTGATACAACTCACATATCTTTTGTTTTGTTTTGTCTTGTCAAGGCTTTCCTATTATTTATTTTAGTTCTGGCCAATATGGAAATAAAAAATCAGAATAAAACAATTTTCTGTACACCAATAGCCTGGACTGCTTTCTGAAACAGGATCTTTAACATATCTCACCCTTGCAAAAAACAAACAAAAAAGGGCAAACGAATGCTTTGAGTCCAACTTCAGTAACTGCTCCCTCACACCTTCAGTCAGAATTACTTGTGAAACTGAATTTCACTTCCTTCATCTCATACTGAATTTAGCACACTAAAGTATGAGTATCAGGAATTATGAAAGTACCAGCCTCAGCTCCCCATGAAAGCTGAATTATCTGTCTGTACTTAAGATGGGAGTTCAACATCTTCTGTTGAAAAATGGAAACTCCATTTCAGTCATACAGCATCTGAGTATAAAACTAACCTTCTTAGACGTAAACACTACTGATACACACCAGTAACTATACGATTTCAAACGATCCACTTTAGAGTCTGGGGTCCTGGATTCCTAGGGGCTGACTGTTACAGGCATGTCAGACTTTTTTCTTTTTCTTTTTTTATCAATTTTCCCACTAATTAGGATTCCTATACCTTGTATCATTGGATTTCCTATGACCACAACAAGAGTCCCAGATCTCCTGGCTACCTCGCATCAGCAAGGTTGCAACATCATGTCTGCTTTGAAGTCATTACACACAGGCTGAGGAGTGACTCCGTCCTAATTCAGTTCTTTGGCTGGAATTAAGATACTGGATCAGATCTGATCTTTTTCTTACTGTGTTGCTTTGGATCAAACACCCATTTTCCAGTTGGTGGTACCTAACAAAATACGGAGCAGAGGTGTGAGCACAAAGGAGTTATTATAAATGCACAGAAACACACCATGTCAACTCATACCAGCTGCCTGATACCTACAAAAGCATTAAAAAAAAAAAAAGACAATTGAGTCATCATTTTAGAGTTTCACTATATTTTCCATTTTAAAACATTTTCCTACCATACTGATGTTGTTAGAGAAGCTTCCATCCCAAATACCAGAAAGCAGACACCTCCTAACCATTCTACACAAATTCCTGGCAGAATTTTTATGCGAAGTGTTATCAGGTAACAATATTTACCACGTACAGTAATTACGAAAAACTCTGGGATTATGTAATTATGTATTTTAATTACATGATCTGATTAGCTTTTTTAATCACTTCATAAAAAGAAAGGAAATTCACTGAGGTTGTCAGAAAGTTAATAAAAATAAGGTAATTCACTGCTAAGGCTCACCATGGTGCCTTTCTAACTACTTCCTTGCTACACCCCACTGTGCCTAGGTATTGGAGGTCAACTATAAGTATTAATTTCCTTACTTTTATTCACTTTGACGGCAACATTCATGCTCTTTTGGCATTTTCTTTGTTTGTTTGTTTGTTTTATTGGAAAATATTTTTCATTTAGCTGAATGATATATTAAGAGACATGGACTCCTCAAAAGCAGGAACGTGGTTAACCTGAAACCCACCAGGAGGCCCAGCCCTGCCCTGCTCTGTCCCTTGAAGGGACATCAGGGGAAGCTGCTGCGGAGCAGTCACTGAGATGCAGGGAAAGTCAGCACAATGATGTGAGAAAATGATGGAGACCAGCCCCAGAGCTGGCTAGATGGAGGCAGGCAGCTGAGCTCAGGGCAGCCAGCAGACACAGGGAGGGTGGCAGAAAATGGTGCCTGTCCTCACGTGAGGCGCTGGGCTCTTCCAGACGCAGTGGTCAGGACAGTGCCCACGGGCCTGGCCTGAGAATGGGGAGGACTCAGCAGCAGTGAGAGGCAGAACTTCTGCAGGAGCCAGCACGGCCAGCTGCCTGCCCTGGGCAGCAGAAATCACCCACAGATCCAACTGTGAAATAGAACCAGCCACTCTAAACTGGCCCGCCAGCTCCTCCCAGTGCAACCCGGGGGCTGACATGCATTGGTGTGCCAAGAGGGCTGGGGGGCTAAGGAGAAGGGTACAAGGGGGTGCAAGAGGTAAACTGCCTTCTCCAGCTCCCGAGGCAGGACAGAGGACGGCTGTTTCAGCTCTGGAAAACAATTTTTCTAACTTTTGGATGCGGTTCTGCTCTAAGGAAACATTTTGTTTATATCCAAATGGGGAGTCTATAATGTAATACTTGGCTATTGGATTCAGCAGCTCTGTTTTACTCATTTTTGGTTCACCCTCTCCCCCCGCCAGCCCTTCTTTATTTTCCTCCCTCTTTTCCTTTTTACCTTTCTACCCCCTCTCCCTTGATTCTCTGGGGAGAACAAATCACTTTGGGAGGTTTAATGGACTGACAAGAACAGAAATTTAATCAGGGTGTACGTGCACGGGCCAGGCACATCAGAAGCAACTGCAGGGCAATCCACTGGGGCTGCCCCATCCGTGACCCCAGCTGGGCCAGGCACCCCTCTCAGCAGGGGTGAGATGAGGCTGTAAGGTCCTTCATGCAGGACCTTGGTGTTGCCTGCTTCAGGAGGAGAGCACTGCCAGATGCTGACAAGCCAAGAGCAGTTACTTCAGGAGACTTTTTTTAATATAGAAACAGCTGACACAAAATGCATCTCACTGGGGAGGGAAACCATGCTCCCAGAAGTATAAGACTACTAAAAAACTTCTTTTTTTTCCAGGAGAAACCTTAAACAGTTTCAGGCCAGATATCACTCAGGTTTTTCATTTCCATTTTAGGAGACTTGCACTGTTTCCTTCCAGTCTTGCCCCATCCATGGAGCATATTAAAGCTGCAACCCAAAAGGGACAGATGTGGGCAGGTTAGGATGGTGCAAAGCGCTTTCAGAAAGTAGAAACAACCTCCATGAAAATCTGTCTCAAACAGAACAGCCACTGGTGTGGATGATGTGCTCGAGCCCCCGCTAGCAGCACCCTTTGCTGCGAAGAGGAAGCGTCTCCCCACACCTCGTGCCCAGCCCTGGGGCAACAGGGGCACGTGTTCAGCTGCTGCCTGGGAAAAGACACGGAAGCAGGGAGGGCACAAAATGGTTTAGACAAGCTTTTGTACGGCAAATGGAAAACATCGTGTGCAACAACATGACTCCTTTCCCTTTGTACACCATTTGCTGTTACAGATTACATTTGCAAAGTATAGCTTTCAACATAGCGTGGCCAAAAGCAACCTAACAGCGTAATTTTCTTCCCTGCTATTTTACTTTTGAATTCTTCTATGAACAATGAAGCGGAAATTTGGAAAAAATAAGAAAACAAAGAACACCCTTCTTTCCATGTGCTTGTAAACCGGGGTAAACTTACAAGAGACCAGCTTTCAAAGAACCGACATGATTTACTCCTGTTTGTGGTGCAGGCATTGGCTACTGCCAGTAAATCTTCATGGCACACACTGAGTGATATCTGACACTCCACAAACTCACTACTACAAAGTACTTACGCTATTTTTCTTTCACCGTTGCCTGTATTTTCACTTTTGCGCCTTTATTCTCTGCTCAATGAAGCTCCAGTATATCTGTGACACTTCCTTTAAAGCTTGTTTTTCTGTGCAGTCAGATGGCATGAAAAGGACCATGAAACTACAGCTTTTAAAATAAGTTACCTGACTGATAGTGCAGATTCAGAGAGCTATAAAAGACGAATACTGAGGACAAATATCAGTTATTTCCAAACACCAAAAGTATTTTCTAGCATGACTCACAACCAACCTCTACCCTAAGCTATCCAAAGAGAAAAATATCTCTCTTTGCACATACTCAGCCTTGCCATTTTGAACTGCTCCGTGCTCCTTGCTAATCATTTCCAAATAAGCCAAACACTTTCCAGGATCCTGTTCTATGACAAGTTCTATTTTTTAATAGAAATTGGTAATCTTAAAAGTTACCATCCATTATTGGCTTCTTTCCTTCCCCTCCACTTAAGATGTTCATCTTGTATCTTTCTGCCATTTCTCCATCTCCTCCCAAAGCCAACTTATTAGACTGCAAATGTGGGGCAGGTCCAGACACCCAAGGGGAGAGCCAAGACCTTCTCTCACGGGCAGACTACTGTAGTGAATTCAGTGACTATCTGTGATGTTTGCTGGTACTAGGGAATAATATTTCCCTTGGGCACTTTCAGGATACAGTCTACCACCTGGGTTAAGTCATTACTACAATCAAGCAGAAAAAAAATAAGGGGGGGGAGGGAGAGAAGAGATGAAAAAACACTACAGCAAGCATCATTAAAGCTCATCAAAAGTGCATTAGAGAACACCTGATAATATACTCTGAACATTAATGATCCTTATGATATACCATTTTAATGCAGATGTTATCTGAATTCATGGAAACAAAATTTTCCATTCACACATTTCCCTAAACTAAGGGAAAAAACCTCTATCAAAACTACTAGTTGCCATCATTTTTTCCTGTCTCTGGAAATAAATAAAATAATGCCTCTGAACCTGCATGTGTTGCTGACCACAGATCTCAAAAAAGTACTCTGACTTCAGGATGTTTGTTGGCATTCATGTACAGTTGAAATGGACGATGGCAAGCCAATATTAATAAAAAGGTTGTGATTGTGTTGGCTTAAATTGGACTATTATCGCTACTAAGATCAATTTTACTGGCAGCCTTAAACTCCCTGTTGCTGGGCAGCAATCTCCCTTGTAATTTTTCCCCCTTCCTGTTATGAGGGAGATGCATGAATGCTACAGAACTGAGAACGCGTCTCTTTTATAAGATGCTAAGTGCCAGGTTATAGCAAAAACAGCTTAGTTGCCTGAAGAGCCTAATACTTCAACCAATAACTGAAATGGAGGTCAAAAAATTAATTCTAGGCACTGCTTAAGTCCTACGTTCCTCCTTTACAGAGACTGCAAATCATGTCAACTTCTGCAGAAATAGGTTTTGAGGGGGTATTAGAGGGTGAATTACTGTCATCTAGGTGCTAGTGCTTAGCAAAGCAAGGACTATCAAACTCATTTTGCCAAAATCCAAAGTGAACTGCTGCTCTCAAAGAAAGAAGGTCACCCAACCAAGAACACTTCATAACAAAAGCAATGAAACAAAACAAAAAGCCTCCAAAACAGATGTACATTCTTACAAAGGGGTGTTTTAGAAATACATCAGTCACCCCTAAAACCTATTCCCTTATTGCTATTTGAAAGCTGAAGAGAAATCTTTTTTCCTAAACTAGGAGCTGATAAGGTTTGCCACATCTCAGAATTACTTCTAGAACTACGGGAAGTAGGAATTATTTTTAGTGCAGCTGAGAGGCCAGGCATATTTCAGGCAATCTCCCAGAGCCTGCTTCTATACCATGTGGGACATAAACCCACAAACTATGAAAGAACCCAAATCAGTATTGTTTTCTCAAGTGACATCCATTATCCCTCATCTGAGAAAATTAACACGTGTATCCAGAAGCTCAATAAACTAAGCTCAGAGCTAAAAGTCTAGGATTAACTCTTTCTCTGTCACAATAAATGCCATCTTTTAAGTCAGCCAACTGCTAACAAACTCTATTTTATATTCAATGTTCCTGCCATTTAAAGCAAACTGGGGCACCAAAATACATTTATGCTCAAGCACAGTTTCAAGACATTACAGGACACAGGGTAATGGAGAATTTCCAAATTCCAAACAGGTACAGAGATATAAAAATGGAGATACAGAAAGGCCATTAGACCAATACATGCTAGTTTGGGTAGCATTAGGAAGAATGTCACAAAATTAATAAAAACCAGCTTTTGTGCAAAGCCTCTTATTTTTTGACATCTGAGTTAGCCACTGTATCTAGCAGTAAAATGCTATGAACGTTAAATATTGGCAACTTTTGCTACACTGCCAGCTTGCTTCTACATCAAATGACCATATTTGAAAATTCCTATTCCAGGCAAGTGTTCACTACTTTTTTTATCTTCCTAATCTGCCAAAAGATAGGATAGTCAACAGATCAGATATATTTTTTCTCTTTGTTCAGATTAATAAATTGGGCAGTCCTTAAACCTGAATGGTACTTACTCTGAAGAATTAAGCACAATACTTAGAACAATTGATAAAACTGAATTTCTTACCCAAGTACCTAGAAAACTCCAGGCACGTATTAATTCCAGACTGAGTTATACTACACTGCACGTGTGGCCCTGCACCGAGGCATTAACGTACATGACTAGGTATCTGGAAGCAAAGCAAGGAAGCCTTTCCTTGACCCACCAAGTGCATTATACTTGTTTCCAAATACTTGCACTTGCTCAGGAAAGCAGTGAAGAGCAACGCTGTGCAAGCACTGCTCAGCAATAGTGAAAACACGAGCCAGTTTGTGGCATGAACATATAAACCGTCATGCAGTCTGCATGTGAATAACATGAATAGCGACACCAAAATTCATCTTATATTGAGTGGCATGTCCTTCTTGAGGACACTTGGCTAACTAGCTACCCAGAAAGAGCACAGAAAACACAATGTCTGCAGAACAGTGAATTTTGAAGAGGGATAACAATAATAACTATCTGATTATTGCCCCTGTGCTTTCAAAATCGGACCGCCTGGCAAGACACCAAAGTAACACATCAAAGGGGGCCTCCACAAGCCAGGCTCAGAATCAACATTCGGGTGAGAGCCCATCACCTACCTACCCTGACAGCAGGCAAGAAAAGTTGGAGACATCTGCTTGGAGGCCAGAGGTCAAGCTGGTCAAGGCCTGTGCAGCACAGCACATGATGGAAATGTGTGTATGCACTGGGTGTACGTGTCCAAGCTTTGGCAGCAGGGGGGCTGCAGAGGGGTGCTTCTGTGAGAAGAGGTCAGGGACTGCCCTGTGCTAGACGCAGCCGGCTCCACAGCAGACCCACCACTGACTGACCATCGCTGGGCTCACCATAAGACCTCGCTTCCCAGCCCTCCTGTGGTATAAATTAAAATTAACCTAATTTTCCCCAAGATGAGTCTGTTTTGCCCATGACACTATTTGCTAAGCAATCTCCCTGTCTTTATCTCAACCCATGAGCATTTTCATCGTATTTTCTCTGCCTGTCCTTTTGAGGAGGGGGAGTGAGAGAGCAGCTGGGTGGATGTCTGGCAACCAGCCAAGGTTAACCCACCACAGCATAGCAGACTCAAAAGCCTCCCCAAAAGAGGAAAGAGTAAACAATACCTAGATTTGTACCTCTGTGTTTGTGGGTCTCAGTTTTTTCCTTGCATAAGAGTATGTAGCCCATTAAAAACATTTCTACTGGTAATAGGAAATACTAGGACTTGAAAACTATACTAACTGAACTCCCAGACTGGATGTTCTTGTTATCATCATGAAGCTCTCAAGGTCACTGCTGCCTGCATACTAGTTAGGTATGCACATTGTCTCAGCTGTGCTGGGGTTCACCTGTGCTGAGGGGTGACTGAGATGTGTGGGCTTTTTTTTATGGAAGAAGGAAGTAGATAGTTGTTCCACAAGTAGCTTAGAAAGAAAAGCAGTGTATCAGCAAATGCAGCAAGTGAAACACCACCCAGACTGATTCAAAGACCGGTTTCTGTCTGTGCTGAAGCATGGGGGGAAGAAAGAATGAAGGTTTATAAGTTGCTAGAACTTTCAGAAATCAAAAATCCACCAATGAAAGAGAAACATCCATAATATTTTCCTCTAAAAGAACTTTGATTTCTTGGAAAAATCAGTAAGAGTTGATTTCTGAAAATGGCAATATGAATGTAAAAACCCTTCAGACATTTCTCAAGCACCTCTGCAAATCACAGGCCAGTGCTGGGCATATGCCGCTGCTGCTAATCGCATCCCCTCCCATACAGCATATGAGCTTTCTGAAGCTACAGTGGATGAAGAAACTACCAAGCTGAAAACAGTGCCTTTGGCAAACAGTGCTGTTCACTGGCCTGGCTCAGGATGTCACAGAGAAGTTGCTTTCAAAACCTGGTCACAGGGTTTACTTTAGCCATTAAGCTAGATGAGGCAAGCAGTATCTGTGATGCCACAGAGCATCCAGTGATCTGAAGCATTTCTTATAGTCTATTGAAAAAGACCTGATCTTCCACAGAGCTGTGCCAAGATGCTCAACAGGAAAACACATATTCAAGACATTTTGAGAAGTCAAAGTGTCAGTGGTCCCACAGAGAATACAGACTCATGCAGCTGGCCTTGTGATGTCCCTTTATAATATATCAGGATGTATTCTTGTATTAATCTCATCCCAAAACCCTGTTGCAACATCTCCATGTAGCTGCTGAAGTTGATGAAAGACTATCCATTGCTTCTTATACATCTCTCTCATATTGCTCTACAGCATAACTTTGCACTTCCTTTTTCACAAAAACATAAAGTGGCCTTCATAAAACAAAGGACTACGTCAACTATTTCATTTAAAGAAGAAGTCCAGACTTTTTGAACTGGATGGTGTGTTTAGCTTTCTTAGTGTGATCACCAAATACGTAAGTGAGTTGAGCTCTTCTTTCTTTGCCCACAGAGGGGAGAAAACGAACATTTTGACATGAAACATTTGCCAGGCACTCTGCTAAACAGCTTTCAAAATGGTACTCAGAACTATTTTCCAACCTCCAGCAAGGGAGGGGATGGGACAGGATCAACGTTTCTATCATCTGACCAAGGCAACTAACAGGTATGGTAGAAGTTGACCTTTTTTTAATCAAGGACGCACTTTGAACTCTGAACAGAAGATACTCAATTTACAAAGACTCACTTTCATTCTCCTACAAGGATGTGACAAAGCCTTCTGGATGTCTGGTATGATCAAAAGGAAACACAGCAATAATACATCAAGTCACAAATTATTACAGCCTCTTCCCATTGCGAGTATGTGTAGAAGATCCCACATTCCACCCATCCATATGGTTCAGCTGGAGAACACTTTTACCAACACATGGCCTCTTGAAAGTGAGAGTTTTCTTTTGATTTTTTAATCACAGTTGCTTTTTGCTCTTAATCACTTGTTACTTCCATTACAGTATGAACCGTAACCTGACTTCTGCTGGAAGAATACAAGTCATGAAGGTGGTCTCCTTTTTGACAACAGGGAAAACTTTCCTTTTAAGGAGGGACAGGGGACCAGGGCCACCTTATAATCCACACCAGCAGAATTAGCTCTTGGGAGCCGCACAAATCATTGTGTCCCTTCTTGATACTGATATCTATCTTTGTCAAATCCTTCACAACTAAGCAGCATGTAAATAAACTACAGGGAAGGGGTAGGACAGTACAGTGCACCTATTTGATAAAGAAAAACTAAGAAACTATATTTTCCCATGGACTTCTTAAAATGAGGTTTCAGAAAAAGAGTCTTATGGGCAGAAACAGGTGCCCCATGGCCCATAGTACGGATATTTAACTTCTTTTGTGAATCCAAACCAAATCTCTTCAAACATAATTAACTTCAGCAAACACAAGAAAAAAGGCCAACTGAAATTTTCTTAATGGCTGTTCTGTTAAGTCAGACATTTTGTTTATCATAATGCCACATCTACGAGTTAATGCAAGCCACAACCCCGAAGGACACCATCCATTTCACATTAGCTACATCCTCCCCATCCCATCCATGGCTTTTTTACTATGAAACGGTAACATCAAGAGACAGCTCTGTACTTCCTCACAGTTGCACCCCACTAAGACGAGGATTTACTGCTGCACTGAGGGAACCATATGGAGTCATAGTGCTCTTCTTTCCCGTCCCCTCTTCCTATTAAAGCTGAGACGTTTAACGGGCAGTTCCCCTTAAGATGCACACACATCTACAAACATCTGGCAACTCAAGAGCCAGCGGCTCTCAGTATGTTCTATAATTTTTCAGGTTTAATCTGTGATTCAGGTTAGGTCCAGGCCGTCAGTGACTTTCAGAAGCAGGAGCTATGGCACTCGCCCGATAACATTTTCATTTGCACAGACAAGCTGTCTGCAGCTATAAACAAGAGCATAACTGCTCAAGTGTATTTCTAGGCATTAGAAAGCACAAGTCCAGAGAGGCAGCTCTGTACTCTCTGTTCATTAGAACATATCCTGTCACTCCATTGGGAATATTTATTACGATGGGCCATAATCCACTTAACACCTTCTGACAAAGTCTATCAGTCTTTAATAACTTTGATTCCCAAAGTTCAATGGCAAGAAGGAGGAAAATTCATAAAGAGAAAGCAACTTCCCAAAAATCAGCCCTTATGAACCTGCGCACCCTGTGTTAGCAGACACGATCATCACTTATTTGTACCTATCAGCTTTGATGATAATTGCAACCCACTTGACACTTCTGTTGAAAGGCAGTATTACCAACAAGAAGTCTGATAAATATTCAACAAAATCTAAATTCAACAATTCTATTTATCTTGAAGTCACCATCTCTAAAACAGTTTCAAAATATTTGTGTGTTAAAGAGAGAAGGAGGGGGATGAGGGAACCCTGCTTCTTAAACCAAAATGACTGAATCACTGCATTAATGAACACAACTTTTTTATTTTTCAAGTTCAGTGAAAGAATGCCATCTATGCAAAATTTTGATCCCACATTACAAAATAATTACATGATAATTACATGAGCATTAAGATGTCTACCCCCCGAGTAAAGCCACTGCACCCAACTGCTAACTAAGGCAGGCCTGGAATGTTTCAGCTTATTAAGGAGAAATCCAGCATTGAGCAAAACCTCCAGCTGAAGCAGATTTCCACTCTTTTACTCCTCTGATTTCTAATTAATAATTAAAACATGTTCCTTTCTTTGGAAACCCAATTAGACTTGCGCATCAGCCTGAAAACAAACTTTTTTTAGCAGCTAAGCTACTTCTCATGGTTTAATGGGGCGGCAGGAGTGTTTTCTACACAGCTCCACTGACACAATTCATTTATTTCTTTCCATTCTACAATGGATTGTGTAATCCATCCCCAACAATATAAACATTACATTTGCACAGCTAATTAGGATGTTGGCAGTGTGAATTAGTGACCCTCTGATTTCTTCCAGTCAGGGCTGCCCCTGCTGCCTGCACTACTTAGGATTCACAATTAGGCAATTATAGTTTCAGTGTCTTTTTTCTCCTCTAATGCTACCTCTTTCCTCGCATTCAGTATGACTGTGTGCACCAAACGTAAAGTTGTGGTGTTTATTTTGGGGTGTGAAGCAGGGTAAGGAAAGGAGGGAGGGAGGAAGCGAGGGAGGGAAGGAAGTGAAGTGTATACGTTCAATCCTTTTCCTTTTCAACCTCTGCTCACTTGACATCATAGACAGTCTGGGAGGCTGCAAATTATCTCCATAAATGTTTTAAAGAAGTGATTATGCAGAGTGGGTAGGAGATGTATCCTGACTGGGAATGAAACAAAGGGGAAGACGGACAAAATAAATACCATCCCTGGGTGCAGCAGGCTGGTACTGAACCTCCACGCAGGGCAGTGGTCACCGAGCTGTCCCCACCCACAGGACAATGACAAATTGGAGAGAATTCAGAAGAGGGCAACAGAAGCGATTAATGGGCTGGATGGACTGATTTATGGGGAAAGGTTAAAAGGTCTAATTATATGTGTCTTTGTTAAAGAACAGCTAAGGAGGGTGTAGGAACTGCTTACAAGGGGTTCATGTACAGTAAACATCTTCAATGCATTCCACTGAGCACGTTGGTAAGGGCAGGATGAGATCAGAAAACAAAATTTTACACTAGACACCAGGAAGACTTCTGCAATAAACATTAGGACAGAGCTGTTTCCAACAGGAAGAAGCAGAAACCTCATCATTCCAGAGCTGTAATGGACGAAGCACTAAGAAAATACACTGCAGGGGATAATGTCTGTTTTAATGTTGATGCTTGTTTAACTCACTGACGAATGTACACTGTGGAGACATAGCATCTTTGTTAAAACACAGTATATATCTCCGAGTTCTCCTCTGCTGTGAGAAGTTCTCCATTAAAATCACTTATCATTAAAGGCACTGCAAACATTTTGGACCAAGTATGTGCCACCCTTTGTCAGCTCCCAATCCACAGCTGAAGAATCCAGAAGATCCAAGAAGGTATCAATGAGGGCAAAATTAATTCTTTATGTTCTCAAACATTAACCCAATGGCTTCAAAGTTCTCTAATCAAAACAAAGAAAATCTACCACCCCCCAGCCTAGACCACTTTGCCAAATAAAGTTGTTCTCTGTTTTCTTCTTTAAATATGGAGTCACTTTTATGTCCTAGGAAATCAAGTGTTTAAGAGCAAATTAACCTTGGCGCTTGTGTGACTGAAGAACAAAAACAAATCAAGAGAATCAAACTGTTAGAAGTAGTGAACCTGATACTCTTACTTATACCCAAGTAAATTAGGAATACTGACATTGAATTAAGCCAGTGGAAATACACTGAAGTAGAACTGGTATGAATTAGCAGAGGACCAAGCCAAACATAACCAGGGTGACACATTTCCAGGCCATGTGCACAGCTCAGCCCAGGGAAAATAATTTACAGTCAGCTCATGGAGACAGGAAGCAACGATGGCAGGCGCAACAGCTCCATCGCTGCTGTAGCACTAGCAAGCAAAGCTGGAAACTCCACATGCTGCTGCTGCTGGTCCTCCCCGCAACAGAAACCTGTCCAGACTGTAGCACTATTGGCAAATCTTGGTTTGAAGAGTCGTTCCACCACCGCTTTTGTACTGCCACTATTCACAAATATGGCTATACGTATTGCCTGTAGAGACATGAAACGTTTCACCTTGTACTGCAATGTGTCTGTCCATCATCTTTCCCAAGCATGAGACTACACACAGCCCCCAGCTAGTGCAGCTGGACCTCCAGGTGCCAGATGAGGAGAAACCGAAAAGGTCCTTTTCCAAGAAAAATACAGCACTCCTTCCCTTAACCCCTGCTCACGTGCATGGGTGAGAACTAAGCAGGCTTGAGAGGTTTTATTTATTCCCTGCTACATGACCATTAAGCTCTACTGTATGGATCTGATTCTGCCAAATCCTGTCACTTAATGTTTTGGATGTAAATGACAAAAAGAGATCAGGGAAAAAAAATACAGTAGAAAACAGATGCTCTAGACTACAGTGGTTTGGAGTTTTTATCAAAACTACCATTTCCTTTGCTGTTTCATTTACTTCTTTGGTAAGCAGAGGAACATGACAACACATTCACTGCCATAAAAAAGAAGACAATGATTTTCCCAAGCCTTGCCATTTAAATCCATTCCCTCCCTCACAGAAGTGATAAACCCCCTTCCTTTGGACAAACTAGGCTTCCCGCTAGACAAGGAGCAGTACACAGCAGCCAGCAACACGTCAGCAGTGCTACATGGAGGTTCCATGTTCTGCTAATGGTCTCCCAAGTACATTAGACAGGTAATGGACCCAATAGTTTTGTGCCTCAGTTTCCCTATCCACGACTTAAGAAACTTAAAACTCATCTGTTCTGCAAAGTTTGTTTCAAATGTTGCCATGAAATGCAACAGCCTTGACAAGCAAGCATTCCACATTGAGTTTTCAACCAATACCACTAACATTCAGCTGAACTTTGAGCTCAACTTCTCAGCTGACACCACTAAAAGGATTTATACAAAAGCTTTACACATCCATGAAACTGAGCCCTCTTGTGTAGTTTACAGTACATTAAGTCACTATACATCAGCACAAGTTTCTTGGCTCTTAGGACAGTCTGCGGACAGCACTGAGTAGAAAACTGACAAAAATCTGAAACTAAAACAACCTCAGCCCTACTGCAGCTATCAACTCACAAAATCTACGTATTTCAGAAAAATCATTTATCTGTCTTGAACTGACCGAAGTTTGTCATTCAGGAGAAGAGGTAAAGAGTACCAAGAGTCTCTCACAAAACCTCTGAATGTCAGCTGAATTTGCAATTTGACAAGGCCCAGTAAGACTTGTTATTTACCTAGTCACTGGGTCTGGCACTAGTTCACCACAACAGAAACTCAGTGATGCATTAGCGCTTTTTGTTACTAAATTCAGAGCAATTTCTCTTTATCAAGGCTTCAGCCTTGTTAACTCAGCTTGCCAGAACAAGCCAGTCTCATCACAAAATTCCTAGGCCCAGAAAGAGTTTTTTTTAAAAAAACTTTAAATTTCCCTTTGGTTCCTATCTTATGTGTTTATTTCCAGAGCATTTTCCAATTACATTTATTTAACAGAGTAGTGTATGTAAATCTTTTCAGCCACATGTATCACTCACCAGCATGATTTTATTACAACGGATATGTTATTAAAGCTTAACCTTGCACTCAGTCGCTAATCAAAACCAACTCAAGCAAGCAAATCAAATGTTCCAAGTTAACTAAAATCTCCTCCCTTTAAACAACAAATAAGGGCTGGCTGGCTCACAGGGAAACTTCCATGTATCAGCAAACCCACAGCTCACTCAAATCAGGCACATTTCTTAAGGCTAAATTTAGCTGCTTGCATTTCTTCAGAACTTTAGTTCCTGAATATTGTGTTGACCCTACCGAGACTGTTGAAGTGCCAGATCTTAAGGCTGCAGTCACAGGGAGATTCATTTATGGCAAACATAAGAAGGGAAGTTGCTGTAACACACGGGCACGCGGCTAAGAACAAACACACCAGCCAGAGGATCAGGCATTCAGAAGCTGAGATTCATCTTCAGTAATGTGGCAACCCCGCACCTCACAGATGCACTAGCGCTAATGAGGAGTACGTTAAGCTACTTAACCAGTGGAAGAGAAAATGATAAAATCTTACATACATATAGGAAGGCTGATTTCATTGAGATACCACTTAGGTTTTCAAATCTCTCCTTCAGCAGAAGCAGAATCAATCACCGAGTGCTCATTTTTGGGCAGTATGAGCCTGCGCCCTCCCTGGGAAAACGCGAGCTCCTGAAACGCGGCTGTGCCGGCGAAATGCCTCAGCAGCAGGGACACCTGTGTCGCCTCCGCGCTGGCACGTGCTGCCGAGGCACGGCAGGTAGCAGGCTCCACAGCACAGAGCCAGCCCTCACCACCCTCAGCACCTCACGGCCGCAAGCGCCGCCACTCTTCACTGCTTCTCCTTGTCACGGAAGATGGAACAACTTCTTCTTTGTAAATGCAAGCTTAAAATTTATATTACAACACCGAATCCACCAAAGCTGCCAAGAGACATTGAACTCATGGGATCCGTGAAAGTTTTTCACACCTGTGTTTTTCTCCTGTGCCTAATATTATGGGAGGCATTTTGGAGGATTTTACAATGCAAGTTTCAATGAGACACTTACAGTCTCCCTCAGGCAAATTGTCACAGCTGCAGAGGTCTGCTACCCAGCTGCCAATCAAGGCAGGCAGGGAGTATGTGTGCCGAAATCACAAAAAAGGCAGGCCTCATTAGGCTGCTGAAACCCAACCAGAGGCTAGCTGGGCGTGCTCGAGCCCTTAAAGCAGGGTTGCTTTAGAAAGAGGAATTTTTTTCTTTCCTTTCCAACTCAAGAAAAGGCTCTAGCACTCATCAAGGAACGTGTTGGTGCCAACTTTACCCTTTCCAATTTCAATGTTTGTTTTGCTCTGTCTAAAAAAAGAAATTACATCGCCCTATAAGCCTTTATTATTAGATTAGCCGATGTAGCTGGAAAAAGTGGACAAGATTACAGGTTCCACGTCCTTTTGCCAGATCTCAGAAGTGTGTCTACTTCTTCCAACTCCAGAAGCTGTTCCAGTAAAATAGTACTTCTCCCTACAATCTTTCCTTCCTTTCTTTCCTTGGAAGAGCGCAGCTTCAAAAACACAGGTATTAAAGATGAACTACACTGGAAGAACTGGAAGAGAATTCTTCTTCCTTCCCTCCTAACTCAGAAACATTCTGAGGGAAGCGACTGACTTAAAAAAAGAGGTCTGCAGACAAGGACAAACACACAGAACTTCAGGCCAAATGATAATCAAGTGGGAAATTTAAAAGAACACGGAAACAAGTGGCATATTGTAAGCCATTTAGCAAAGTTAATTATAGGTATTCACTACATCTGGTCTTGGCCCCTGTTCAGGGAAGTACTTAAGCATGTGCCCAGGTTTAAGCAAGCTCAGGCTGAAAAGCCTACGTGTCCAGTCGTGTGCTGGAGTGACGCATCTGCTGAAGTACTTTCCTGATGCAGGACTAACATAGAATAAGAATCTCCCTGAAAGTTATCTAATAAACAGCTGTTAATTTAAGAACTACACAGAAGTAACGCATGTGTCCCTCAAAGAGCTGGTGTCATGAGGGTATAAATCTACATTGAAAATGGTTTCAGACAGAGGTGTGTGCATATACATTTTGTGAATGAAAACAAAAAGGCAGGCATTAAACTAAAACTTAATCAGACACATCAAGCTGCATATTATTTTCTGCCCCTTACCACACTTCACCTTCGCTATGCTTATTTCTTCTTTGTTATTTCTTTGTGTATCTTGCTTCGAGCTAATTCTCCCAGGAAAACCGGGACAATATTTTGGTTTGGTTTTATTTTATTTTATTTTATTTTATTTTAATTTTTCGTCATCTGTACTGATTTAGAGCTGCTTCTGAACATGGAAAATAGCAACAAAACATTCAAATATCAACATTAAAGTGGCTGAGCAGCAGAACTCTAATTTTCTGAATTTCCAGACAGTCACAAGTCCTGCTAAAATAAAAGGCACTGGGGAAAGCTGAGCCCTCACTTCATGGAATTTGGAGCTAAACTGGGTGTGGGTGCCTCGAGTCCTGAAGTCTGAAAATTCTGTGCTCCTTATTTACAATGAGAGGCGCGTTTCCCAGGCGAATTGTGCCGTGACGGCC
>NW_008619667.1:1818-3006 GCF_000691845.1 Merops nubicus | reverse complement strand
TTTTTTTTTTTCTGTGTGGTATTCAGATCTTTCTGAGAACATTAACATTTTTACTGCTTTCTGTGTTCAGCACTCCACAGGCACATCTGTCTCAAGTGCTTGTTTACAAGGGCTGTTCAAATGGAGATAGTCTTGACAAGACAGGTGATACTGCTAATACCATGCTAGTATACCACTAGTTGGTGTGCGATTTTGAAAAATTGGAATAATTGTTATTAATTAGCCTCTCCAATTGAGCTTCTTTTTTCCCAGTGACTCAATCCTCTGCCATCAAAGAGCCCCATAGAAGAGAAATTTGCTCTGCAAAGGTATCCTTACTTCTTTCACCTGCAAATGTAGTCCGTGTGTATCTATAGTCAGCAATTCCTAAAGAACAATAAGCTTCATGTCAAACCTCCTGACTCTCCCTGGAGCTGGGCCCTGGTCTGCTTAGACCTTTGCGAACGCGGGCTGATCGGGTGAGAGTTGCCATGTGGGCACCTTTTTCTTATGCGTTTAACTTGCTGGTCTGGCTGTTTCCCATGTCAACTGTGGGCAACCTCGGTTCACTGTTTGTGCCACCTGTTGTGGGCCGAGCCACATCTTTTGTGAGAACGTTGGGGGTGGTGTTGCTTATGTACCAGCTGATTGATCTGTTTGTACCCCCAGCGATCATTCATGCAATGTTCTTCTTGTATACAATACAGTCTGTGTATTGGTTCATCTCCCTGCTGGTGGTGCTATCATTTTTGTTGGGCCTGGTCATTGGCAAAACAAATATACACATGGAGAGGCCTGGCAGGCTGACTACATCACACTGCCACAGACCCACCAAGGTAAGCACTATGTGGTGGACGCAACCACTGGGTGGCTGAAAACCTACCCCGTGCCCCATGCCGCCACTCAGAACACCATCCTGGGCCTTGGAAAACAAGTCTTGTGGCAACATGGCACCCCAGAGAGAATCGAGTCAGACAATGGGACTCACTTCTGAAACGGCCTCATAAACACCTAGGCCATGGAGCACGGCATCAGGTGGGTCTGCCACACCCCCTGTCACACACCAGCCACTGGGAAGGTTGAAAGATACAATGGACTGCTTAAAAACTACATTACATTGAAAGCTGTGGGGGGAGGAACTTTTAAGCACTTGGACACAATTTTGGCAAAGGCCACCTGGTTGGTCAACACAAGAGGATCTGACAGTCG
>NW_008619667.1:0-1546 GCF_000691845.1 Merops nubicus | reverse complement strand
ATAAAGCCTTTACGCCTCATCCTGTCCCTCCAAACCCTTGTGAACAGTCCCCCCCTGCTTGCCTGTAGGCCCCTCTCAGGTATTTTAAGGTCACTATAAGGTCCCCCCATGTGCCTGAAGAACATATTGGGGAAGCTGGTCTGGGTGGACCCTGCCTCTGGCAAAGGCAAACCCACCCACAGGATTGCTTTTCCTCAAGGACCTGGCTGCACTTGGTGGTGCAGGAGGATGGGGAAGTCCGATATGTACCACAAGGGGACTCAGTTCTGGGGGAGAACAGCCAACGAATTAAATTGTGCGTTGTTTAAATAACTGCTGGGCATGATGTAGATGGTATCGAATAAAGGGTGGAATGTTCTTGTTTGTCTGCGATAGGGTTGGTTTTTACCCTGCAGTCAGGAGGGAGCTTTAGCTGGGCAGACAGCTGGACCAGCCAGGAGGTTATTTGCTGCCATGCTGACACCATGCCTGGAGCAGCGGGCTGGGCTGGGCTCGAGGCCAGGCGGTCTGGAGCCGAGCAGGGCTGGTCGGGTCTGGGGCAGGGGTGGTTTCAGTGTCCGGGGGCTGCGGCTGCTATTTGGGCTGTGCGGGGGTTTGTGCTGTCCAGAGCCTGTGCGGTGATCTGTTTCCTTTGTACAATTTGTTATCTCTTGCTATACCCGTTGTTACTGCTGCTGTTTGCTGTTCTTTCTGCATTCCTGTAGGAAATTCTCCTTGTCTTAACCCACGGGGTTTGTATTTTTCTCCCTTTTCTCCCGGCTGTGCAGGGGGTTGGGGAGTGGTATGAGCGAGCGGCCGCGTGGTGCCCGGCTCCTGCCTGGGGCTGAACCACCACACCATGGAAAGAAAATCCACTCTTCAATACAATAAAATAGCATTAGCTTCCAGCTCATAGCCCGAGGAACACAGGCAAAGCCTGCTCTCTCTGGCTGTCTGGCTGTCTATGGCTACCATCAGGTTGCACAGGATTGCACAGACCAGCAAAACACAGTGTCTTCCTCTATGGGCTCCATCCAGCTTTCATTAAAATCAATGGGAAGAAAAAATTCTTGTCCTGCCATTTCTGTGACAGTTGCACAGAGCATTTGAGCTGACTCTGAGGCCAAATGGTGCCCCATGAGCAGAATGTACTGTTGAATACTGCAGTTCTGCCAGCCTGGGTTGCTGCACTGCTGCTGTCTGACGGCTGAGGCAGCTGGTGTGACACCTCCTACCACCCCCTGCCCAGAGACCCAGTGACATGGGTGCCCATGGCACTTGTGCCTGTTGCTGATTCAGCTCGGGCAAAGCAGGCCACCTCACTGGCATCACGGTTCATCACAGGCCTCGAGCCTCTGCACATCTCCCCGCAGCCAGAGCTCACCAGGAGGCCAGGGAGACAGAGCAGGTGCTCCCTGCTGGGCTAGGGACCAAAGAAGGGAAACCCCTGGTTTTGATTTGTTTGGGTTTAAATGCTTTGTTTTGAGTCTGCCACATTTAATAGGGGTTTTAAGAATAGCCTAAAATTTTCCACGATCAAAGGTAAGCGAATGCTTGTTTCTCTCAG
>NW_008619666.1:15706-21163 GCF_000691845.1 Merops nubicus | reverse complement strand
CCCGGCCCGGCGCCCTCCTGGGCGGGCAGTGGGGAACGCCAGAGAGCGCCCGCGGGGTCGCCGCGGGAAGCCCCTCCGTCCGTCTGACTGACAGCAGGGCCTCGCGCCTGTGGGAGCCAGCCGGGCTGGGTCACAACTGCTTCAGTTGTCTCCACACAGCTTCAGCCGCTGCCCTTTCGGAGCAGGGAGGTGGTTTGGGTGGGCTGGTGTCTGCAGGGGCCTCCAGGGTCCCCCTAAAGCGCAGGCATTTAAGGAAGGTAGGCTGAGTTGGAGGGGTTGTTTAAATTTCAGGATCGGTTGTGTCATTGATTTGTTGTCATATTGTTGTGATTACAGTTTTCATTTGCAATTAAATTCAATACTTTGCTCTGTATCCTCAGCAAGAATTGTGCAAGACGCTTTTTGTCTACTAAGAGTAGAATATAACGGATATTGTAAAATGGCCTCAAATGTAAAACTATTCGTTACTGGCTTAGTGTCAGTTTAACTAAAGCCACGCAGAATAAATGCGAATTTTACCTGAATATGGGATATCGTGTCTGTTAACATTTTGATAGTCAAACTTCTATTTGGGTTACCTTAAGCTATGCCTAGGTCAATTTAAAAAAAAAAAAAAAAAAGAAAAAGTAGAGGTGTAGGTTGGTTAGTGGTTTTGTTGATTTGTTTTTTTTTTTAGCAGCAAGTCAAATGGAATGAAGCGTTCCTCGGAGTTTCTTTACAATGGTAAATACCCAGGAACTCCAGGTATTCTGATACAGAATAATGGACAATACCCTCAGATTCTCAATTAGCCATTCTTAAATCTTTATGAAGGCTGAGATGATGAGCTTCAGAACTTTTTCAATCTTTTTCTTGGGCAGCCAGATACATGCCGGCTTTCAGAGATTATGATTAACCACAGCTCGTTAACTTTATTAAGCACAGGATACAGAGCACATACAGAAAAATATCTGTCTTGCTAGGTTGTATGTACTAGACAAATCTTTGAAGTAATCTCTTAAAGCTAATCTGGAAATTGATGGAGCAATTATGTAGACTGTAATTTGATAAATGCTGAAAAATAATACCAGTTTCCTTTTCATTTTTCTGCAGGTGAAAAAGGTGTGAGGGTTGAACTTAATAAACCTTCTGACTCAGTTGGGAAAGACGTTTTATAAGCCTTTGATTTAGCAACTCCCCTTGCTGTTCTCCCTGATAAATCTTGATGCTATCTATTAACTTCTGAATGTGAATAACAAGATAAAGGAAAATCAACAACAAACCAACATTTTAATAAAGAAGCCGTGTTTCAATATTGCATCAAATAGAAGGTTCTTTGACCGCTGAAGCATTGTACTATGTGATTGTGACTCCAGGCCTGTGACTGCTTATGTGAAGAAGATAAGCAATCAGTAAGAAACAGCATATGCATCTGGACATAAATAAGTGCCCTACATAGAATTTGTCCATCCTTATATTTTGCCAGACTTGTCATCTAGCTGAATCCAATTCATCTCTCCCTTTTTTTATATGGTAAAAGTTTGAATTTTGGGTAATTTTTGTATGACCAGGTACAGTTTATCAAAATTGAGTCTTAAAAAAAAAAAAAGAAAAAACTGGAAAAAAAAAAAAGAAAAAAATTACAGTATTCTCCAAAATAACATGGATCTATTTTTGTAAAACTGTTCATACTGTTCTCCTCTGCCATGAAAGACCTAATTTAATGTAAGGGTTGCCAGTAACTGATAATCACTTTAATTTTCTTTACACCTTAAGTCAGAGAAGGAGCACTTTAATTACCAGCTAAAAACCTGATTGTTTTATATCATATCTCACACTAATCTTAACTTTTAAAGATTGCTGCTGTATTTTTTTTTTTTTTTTTTTTTTACTGTGTCCTCTTGAACCTATTAACAGAAGCAAATCAGTATCTCGCTATTAGTAACATTCAGTTTGTGGTTTTGTATGTTGAATTCACAGAGGGGAAGTTTCTGTCTCTTTTTTTGTTTGTTTTGTTTTGGGTTTTTTGTTTGTTTGGGTTTGGGGGGGGGGGGTTAAGTGACTGGCACTAAGTGAACTTGACACTATTGGTTGCTGTCATTGGCTTTGGGGACCTAGTAAATACCATCGAGTTACAAGAACATACAAGGGCTTTCCTAGGTTATTCGAGGTACCCAGAACCTCCTTACGTACTTGACAGAAAAGTTTGAGCTTTCTTCATTTTCTAAAGAATACTTGCCATCCCGCCTTTCCTTTGTATGTAAGTTAATAGAATATCTAAAAATTCACTTTTATTTCCTTTTCAAATGTTGGTGTCCCATGCAGTCTGTAAGTTGACACCTTGATCTATTATATAGCATCAAGGAGATGATCAGCACACTGAAGCTGAAGTGCATCACTGTAGGCTCCTTGTGCAATGGATCTTTAGGTTTTCACTGTGCTGAAGGATTTCCCCAAAAAGGCACTGCCCTTTCATCAGTACTGAGGTATATATTTAATGAGAAAACGTTTACTTTCTTCTACAGTCTTTTCATTTTATCACGGAGAGGGGACATCACAGAATAAAAGTGAGATGTGCAGAAACTTTGATATTCTTATTTTTAAGAAATGGATGTTTTGGACACTTTTTTTTCCCTTCCTTTTTTTTTTTTTTTTTTTTTTCTTCTCCTGAGCTTTAAAAGCTTGAGAAAACAAAAGCCAACTTATAAAAGACAGCATACATATTGACAGGAGTTTGGGGGTTGATCACCTTACCCACTGCAGTTTTCTATCTGTCCCTTATTTCCTTACTTAGCCAAAACAATGTGAGTGTACAGAAATATTTCTGTATATATTACAACTTGTGACGATTTTAACATCTGTATAGTTTGTATTCAATTAGAGACCTTTTCTATGGAAAGCTCAGTAATTTTTTATTAAAAAGATTACTATTGTTCATGTAAAACATGAAAAAGCTAATTGTTTAATAACAAACTGACAGAAGGGGAAAAAAATTCAGTATTGATATATCATTTAGGAGAACCAACAGAAATCCCAGGTTTGTTTTGATTTCACTTTTCCTTTTTTTACCAAGTTCTTGCCCTTTACAGTTCTTTTCTTCTTTCCTCTTTTCTTCCCAAAAAAACAGACAGGAAACCTTTTACTGTAAGTGCCTCTGCCAACCTGGCCAAGGAGTGCAAATCTTCATTACTGTCTGGTCTGCAGTGCATTTAGGCTACCAGTGAAACAAGCAAAAAAGCCACCTCTTCTTCTTTAGTACTACTTTAATGGAGGTTTGGTTGGGTTTGTTTTAGAAACGTAAGCATAAGCCTTTAAACGCATTTCAGTCCCACTGTAACTCAAACTTCTGCAGTTATAGGGCGTATCAAATTCTTATCACACTGTAGGTTTGTGCTTGCCAGACAGGTTTAAAAAGTGCTTAATTTTTCACTCCATGTAAGTCATTACAATAGGGTCAACAAATCAGGTCAGCCATTTCTTCCATGTCCTTTAGAAACTGTTTGTTTCATGTCGGTTGAATATTCAGTCTTGAGCATCACCAAGCAGGTCCTTGTTCTAAAACTATTTTTTAAACTGTCTTATGATCTGTATGTGTCTAGTCCTGGTTAAAGATAAAGCTTCATAATGCTATTTTTATTCATGATGTTAGCTGGCTGTGAAATACGAGACCTTCATCTATAGCAGGCAAAGAAATTCAGGATTCATTTACAGGTTGCCTATAAAGTTGTGTAATTTGAAAAGCAGTGTTCATTCTGAAAGAGCTCTCAAGTTGCTTGTAAAGCTAATCTAATTAAAAAGATGATGTATAAAGGTTCTTGAAACTATGTGGTTATTTGTAATCTTTGACTTTTGAACTTACTCTGTAGCAACTATGTTATAAATACCCCCTGATAATGGGGGCATGTGGATTTTGGGGAGATTTGTCAGGGGTGTTTTGTTGTGGATTTTATTTTGTTTGTTTGGGGGTTTTTGTTTATTCATTTTAATCAGAGCTATTTGTGCTCTGGAGAAAGATCTGTTTTTTCTTTAGATTGCCTACAGTCTAAAAACAAACAAACAAACAAAAAACACAAAACAAACAACAAAAAACCCCCACACAAAACAACAACAAAAAACACCAGCAGTCTACCTGGATGTGGTGATTGTTTTCTTCTTGGTTTTCTCCCTCAAAATCTGCATTAAGTTTAGGGTGGATGGAGAGTGATAATTGACTTAGAGGCAGCTCTTGTTTTTTTCACCACTTTCTGACAGGTCTATGAGGTACAAAATGAAAGTCCTCTTCAAACAAGATTTGTAAAATGGGAGCCCTTCAGTTTTACATTGTTCCTAATGAATTAGGAGCCCTTTGAATATAGCAGAAGAATGGCAGAGTTTACAGATGTCAGCCCATACAAGATTCCACACAATTTCCCTAAGCTTTTTGATGAGCTTCATAATGACTGTACGGTCATCAAGGGAACATGTGGCTGACTGTGCTACTGCTGTTGCTCTAACTCTTGTGACACCCCCCTGCATGTGCTCGTTTCTCATGTGCTGGTTCAGGAAGAGTTACCTGGATCTCCAGATGAGTCTATCACCTGTAGTTCACCTTTCATGGCACTTGTGTACCTGTTGTGCTCAGTTCTGCTCTAAGGTGATGGTTCTTACCAGTGTTAGGCTGAAACCTAAGTGCAGCAGCACTGAGCTGATCCTAAAGTGCTTTGAGGCTTTTTTCATGTTTCAGTGCTGTGTAACAACTTCCATGTTCTCTATCTTCATCTTTGTTTTACGTTGAACAAGGAAGAAGAAGCCTTTCTAGCACTTGAAACCATCCTGTTAAGACTTTTTTATTTTTTTTCTCCAAATTATCCACTGTTGAGCACAATACGCAGGGGGAACATTTTGCACAGTAAAGTCAAACACTGCCAGGGGAAGATGAAGTCTCTCCTGGGTGTTTCTCAGAAGAAAGACACTTGCAAATCTCAGAGGAAGCTAGCTGACAGCCTGTATCTTGTGTAAAACATCTGGCTGTGCTGACCACAAAGGGCAACAGTGGAAAGATCACATCTCATGCTGGTAAGTAGAACCAGACTGGGAAGTACCCTTTTTGTGCTTGTTGAATGTTTTGAGCAAGAAGGGAGGGAGAGTGCTAGGTGACAAACTCAAAACCCTGTAAATCTAGCACTTGTACCTCTGCTGCAAGCATGCAGACAGGTAGAGAGCTGCATGAACTTGCAAATACATGGCGGGAATTTATGAATACTGAGCAGGAAAGATTTTGAAGAAATCCATGGGACTTAACTGTGTTTGTATCTTATCTGCTTTTTTAGGGGGTGGGAGTATCGGTTTGCAGAAACTTGGGTCTCCCACCGTCAGCTTTCATATAAAATATTTTGCTTTTTTGTGATGTAAAGTTTGAGTGTAAGTCCTGCAAATGCATTGAAGTCTACTTGTGTTATTAGACTGCTGCAGGAGCTGTGACCACTCTGGAGCGTCTGC
>NW_008619666.1:0-15675 GCF_000691845.1 Merops nubicus | reverse complement strand
TGAACCTGAGTTGTCTGACCCTGTCCGATGGGGGTGGACAGCAGCTCATGGAAGCAGGTTCAAGGTCCTCTGTCCTACCAGGCAAAAACAGTTCCAGAGAATTCTCTGCTGACTTTTGCTACCACTTACCAGTTCCATCAAGTTTTTACCCATAGTTTTGAAGTTCAGTGAATGTAAAGTACATGTATCCCTTTCCTGAAATAAAAAAACCAAAACAAACAAAAAAAACCCACAAACCCATAGCTCCCAAATGGATGAGCCAGGTACTAAAAGTTGGCTCCAAAAGTGGAAGGGGCAGATGGGATGCAAATCACCAACCAACTGAGGAAGAGTCAAGGCCTTAGTATGACAGGGAGGAAGGAATGAGTTGAATAGGAATGGTAAAGTAGGATTTGAAGAGACTGATGCATGAGAGTAAGATGAAATGTGTGTAGGGTGGGTATGAAGAATATGGGACATACCAAGTAAAAATACTCAATAGGTGTCTGCTTCAAGGAGAAGCATGAAGTGTGAGGAGAAAGAGTACACAGTGTGTTTGCTTCAGGAAACACAGTTGTTAATACATCACATCTATCCTTTCTTTTCATAGGCGTGTGTTGCAAAATAGCATATTTTTAATCTCTGAAGGTCAGAGTTTTGTAACTTTTTGCATGCAATAGGAGCTGGTTTCCTTGTCTGTCTTCCAGTTTTAAGTTGCTGGACTTTGGGGATTTCCCACTAACCTCCCTTCTGAAATGTGCAGCTCAGGATTAAACTATGGGTAATAGTTCATGGGCTTTTCTGAAGAATTTACTGTAACTACCTTATGTATAACATGACATGCTGGAAAAGGTGACACGTTCCCCCTTAGCCTATAGGTCTGGTGCCAGCATCTTCACATGGCTAAAAGTTTGCAGGTCATGCCTCACGTCTGAGGGGACGGATGTAGAACACACAGAGGCACTAACAGCTTGCCAGTATCACACACAGCTGACTCACTGCTTCAGGGCAGTGTCTAAACTGGAAACCTGTTATTTCTTTCAAATGCTGCTGGAGATGGGAGCTAAAATTTCATCTCTGAATGTTCACCATATGGATCCAGTGCTCCTTGTGGGCCTGTCTCTGTGGTTTGCCAGGGTGGAACCAGTTTCTCTCTTGGGCTTTTTTCAAGGACTGGTGTGGTTCAGTTTTATTTTTGCTGCCAAATAAAAGATGAATCCAGAATAAAATGAGAATTTGACTTCTGCTCACAAACAGCATAATACCTGAATATTGTATTGGGCTGTGAGCTGGTATTTCACTACCTTTAGGAAAGCAAGGGTCAAAACAAAAAGCCAAGGAAAAAAAATTATCACAGCTATCTCAAGCGAAGTCCTTTAGGGTGTAAGTGTATCTTGTTTATATTACTGTATGTAGGCAAGCTTTAAAAAGCTCTTCATAAAGATTGCATTGTAGCAGAGGACGTGGTGACAGCTCTAAGAAATGTAAGTAGATAAGAATTTTGGAGCTTCATTGATTGCTGTTGCGATCCTGAGCAGTTTTTCAGTACAGTGAAGATAGGAGTGAATGTCTCAAGAACCACTAGCCAGCAAACAATTGAATGCCACTGCCCCTAGACCTGGTAAGTGCAACCTTGGCTGTTGGTGAGTGCAGTACCTTAGGTTACCAGAACTGAAAGGTATGTGAGAAGAACTGTTTTTATGCAAGTGCTTGGCAACATCTTCAGACATCAAGGGGAAATTTCTCCAAGGAAAATGTGATTGTTGACACCACTAACGTGTTTGGCAAAGGGAATCGGGGCCATGGGTAATAACAGAATCCATTTTTGGGGGCACACGTCCAGTGGATGGTGTTCCTGATAGCAAAGAGCAAGGTTTGAGCTGTCAGATTTGGTATATTTATTTTCCCTTCGCTTCCTCTTCCCTAGCCACAGTGTAATAGAAGTAACATGGTGCTGGGTATATGCTCAGCACAGTTGTACTTTAACAAACAAGGAAAACACACTGCAGTAAGTTAAACCTCTTCAGTTCTAAATTTTTGTTAAATGTGGAACTCGCTAATGGGATGCAGGTAGCAATTTTAGATGTTAAAAAGAACTGTATGTAGTTAAGAGTTGCTGCAGCTTCATCCCTGTGCCAGGTTAGGCACTGAGGTAAGGAGGGAGGGCGCATGTTCTACCAAAGGCGGGGAACCCGCGGGGCGCCGGGGGTGCGGGCAGGCCTCGGGAACCGGCGCCCGAGGACAGCTGGAGGCAAAAGCGGGTGGCCGGGTCCCTCTGGTGTCCTCACGGCAACAAGGCCTCTCCCTCCGAGCAGAAAAACACGCGCTCGGGGTGCGGCAGATGAGAGCCGAGCTGTTCTGTCGTAGGTAGAGGGCATTGTGCTGCACAAACCGAAGCTGCTGTAACTTGCAGCGCTCCAAGGACGTCTGGTTTGGTTGGGAGGGGTTTTGTTCTTGATTACAGCGATGTAAGCTCTTGTTTAGATACTTAGCGGGCAGCTTTATCTACGACTAAAACGTCCACCAGTGCAAGGATGAAGGAGCAGGAGCAGCGAGAGGTGCCTGGTTCCACCTTCAACGCTTACAGTAGGTTTGCAAATTTGTTCTGGTTTCCTCAGGGGAGAGGGCACAGAGAACAACAGCTCTGCTTCCTACCTCCCCGCCACCTTCCCTTCCCGGTTCTGCTCCTGCCCACACGCTGGGGGCTCTCCTGCCCTTTCCCAACCCAGAGCTTTTGCATCCTTCCAGGCTGTGTTAGTTCCCCAGGTATTGTCCCACATGCTGTCAGCCAACTGCAGGCTTTTCTGCTGCACTCCTTGTGTGGGTGTGGGATTAAATTATAAAACTAACCATATCCTGGGCTCCATCAAAAAAAGTGTGGCCCAGGAGGTCAGCGTCAAGAGAGGTGATTCTCCCCCTCTATTCTGTTCTCACACGACCCCACCTGGGGTGATGTGTACAGCTCTGGGGCCTTCAACATAAGAAGGACATGGACCTGTTTGAGTGAGTCCAGAGGAGGGCCACGAAGATTATCAGGGTGCAGGAGCACCTCTCCTGTGAAGACAGGCTGAGACAGTTGGGGTTCTTCAGCCTGGCAAAGAGAAGGCTCTGGGGCGACCTTACAGCGGCCCTCCAGTATTTAAAGGGGCCCTACAGGAAATACAGGGAGGGACTTTCTATCAAGGAGTACAGTGATCAAATGAGGGGTAACAGTTTAAAACTCGAGAGGGCAGATTTAGATTAGATAGCAGGAAGAAATTCTTTGCTGTGAAGGTGGTGAGGCACTGGAACAGGTTGCCCAGAGAGGCTGTGGATGCCACATCCCTGAAAGTGTTCAAGGCCAGGATGGATGGGGCTTTGGGTATCCTGGTCTAGTGGAAGGTGTCCCTGCCCATGGCAGGGGGTTTGGAACTATAGGATCTTCAGAAAGATCGTTCTACCATTCTATGATCCTATGAAAATACTTTGCTGAGGAAAATGTTTAGGTTTTTTTCTTTGAGATGAAGGCTGGCAGCAGCCTAGTGCCTGCCTTTCCAGTGGTACCTAAGCACTGGACATGCTGGTCGCATGCTACCTAAGCTTGTGGCTGAGAGTTGTAAATAAACGCCTAGAGAGGGCTGGCTACCAGGTCATGGCCAGCAGTCTGGCCTCTGGTTGCTGCTACCTGCCCTGAGTTGGTGCTGCTTGACAAAGGCTCAGTGTGGCAAGCTGCTGACTGTCCCAAGGAAGAAAACTAACCTTGAACTGTTGAGGGTACTCCTCTTTTGGCAGAGGTGGCAGGATTACACATGACACAGCTGAACTGTGGCCATTCATGGGACATACCCTTCAGCAGGTGCTGAATTCAGTGCTTCTAGCCCTGCTAGCATCACCCAGGAGCAGCGGTATTTCTACTGAAGAAAGGAAAGGGAGAGACACAAGGAGACTGGATACTGGTGCAAGATTCACAAACAGGACATACACTTGTCAGTCTCCTGAAAACGGTGCCACTGACACAAATCCACAACCCAAGTGAAAACACACTCGGGGCTGGGATCAACCCTTCATATAACAACTCGTGAGTGGGCCCCGCAGCAGGGACCTCTGATGCCTCTCCTCTTCCTGAGGAGGTTAAGGCAGTGTTCCCCTTGGTACCTGCTGCAGGGTGGGTATGGACTGAGCACCACCCTGTGTGTGGTGCAGGGTCTGTGCTGCTAAGGGTGCAAACCATGTGTGCAGTGGGGGAGCACTCTGCTGCGGAAGAGTCTTGGGGGAAGGTGACACTTCTGCAGCCTGTAAAGGTATTATGAGGAAGGCTGCATTAAGGCAATTTGTCAGTGGTTTCCTCCAAACTGAGGTCTCCTCAGCGCTTCAGGGGGTGCTTATTTCCCTAATGCCTTGCAAACAGCTTCAGAGTCATGGCATCACTGACCACCTGGGACATGTGCCTGCTTTGGCCAAACTGCATTTACAGACCCAAGTGTCAGCCCAAACTGTTAGCAGTAAGACCTCTTGGGTGGTGTCCTCTTAACCCTGCCAAATGGCCTGGGAAATGTTGCCAACTAGCTTGAATAGTCTTTTAGGGTTTGCAGTCCCTGAAATACCTCCCATTTCCTGTCATCAGATGCTTTTCCTGCTTTCTAAATCTTTTATAGGTACATTCAGAGTTAATTACATCTGAGCTTTAATTCATGCCATCTGTAGGGCTGATAATCCTCCCCATCTCAGTGTGGCTTGGAGAGAAAGCAGCAATTAAAACCTCCCTTTCCAGGGCAGGCCATGAGGGGAGGTGACCCAGCTCCCTGCTCCTCTGCCCAGCTTGGCAGGTCAGAGCTTCCTTGTACTTGTCTTTGTGTTGTGCCATATGCCTGGCATGAATTCCCCTAGTCTCTGACTCATGGGATGGGGGACTTTCCCCTCATGGATGTGGTCTGGGTGGCAGCAGTGACAAGAGCTGCCCATGTCAAACTTGGTAGGGAGAGGAGGAAACAGGCAGCTGGAAATAAACTGATGGCTAGAGATGGTACGAGCACTCCTGGGCTGTGCCAGCACATGGGGCGAGCAAGTGGACCTTAACTGCCTTCAGCTGTAATTTCACGCTGTCCTGAAGGACACCAGGTACACCTGGTGCAGGAGCCGTCCTCTCTGAAACCCTTGAGGCACTGTACCCTCAGGATGACTCTTCTCTTTGGATGCATTTCTGTTTGCCATCTGCCAGAAGGGCCCAGACTTTGTCCCATATCCTTCCACCGCCACATTATCTGGAGCAGCCCGTGCCAAGTTACGTGGTCCTGTGACACACTAGGGAGTCTGTCTTGCCATGGGTTGAAGAGCAGCCAGTGCAAATTGTGTTGTGGGCTATAAATAGCAGAGATCCTACAAGTCTTGGGGGTAACGCCTGTAAAACAGCAGGTGTGTGCTGGGTTAGCACTGACCAGGCCAAACCCACGGGGCTTTGTAAGCTGCGCTCAGAAGGAAGGGAAGTCTGAAGGGGTTAAAAAATTAACTGCTCCCGTTGAATTATTTCTTTCTTCTGAGAAGTGCTGCCCTTGAGCTGAACCAAATGTCCAGGTCTTCCTCCAGCCACGTGAGGGTGCTGCGGGCAGGCTGTGTCCCGTCACACACCAGCTGCAGGCAAGTCCCGCAGAGGCTGCGCCGGCAGCTCTTTCACTTTGTGCTGCTCTCAAAACACAACCCACATCCTCCTGGTGGATCAAAAAACGCTTACAAATGGGTGGCAGCACACCCACTGAACAGATCCTTCTGGGAAGTAAGCAGATAATTACAGGAATGGTTCTGGGAAGAGACCAGCGTGGTCAGTGGGAAGGCAAAGGCAGGGGAGTGAAGCACGGGGGAGGAAGTGGAATAAGAGCAGAGAGGCCCTATGGCTGTTCCATCAGTAAGCTGCTGAATGAAGCTACTAGAAGAATTAAACCCCCAGTGAAACCATATTCCTATAGCTAAGATACTGCACCAGGACTTCGCTGAGCTCTACTCCACATCTTACCAGGGACTTTCTATGTGACTAGTGACAGATCCCTGAAGAGAAGCTACCTGCAGTGAATACAGAAATTATCATCCAGATATTTATGTCATTTAAAGAAAAATAATGTATTTACTGCTTCTAAATTAAGCAATGGGGGAGCCAAATAAATATATATGGCTTGTTGGTATTTGCTCCTTCATTCTTTGTTATGCAGTTTATGAAATGTCAGGTCTAAGACTTATTAGGACCAAAAAAGACCCAGATGAAATAATGCAAATAACGGGGGTGGATGGGACAGAGGCAGGGTAAGCTATTCAGGCCAAGTTGCTGCACCTTCTTAGAAAGTTAATCTAGTCTTAAAGCAGCCTGGTCTGGCAGAAGCTAACAGGGAACGAAGGGATTAAGGCCATGGCCAGCTCCCTTTTTTAGCTTTCACACCTACAGTACACTGCCCTTCCCTCGGCCTGTCACACCCCTCCAGCTCCTTGGCCTCATCAATGTGCAGGAGTTAAGTTTTATGTCTCATAAACCTCTCTGACTTCCAACAACTCCATCCTGCCTCTCCTGCGGAGCTGGGCTGATGCCAAACGGTGACAGAAAATTAGATTTTTCACTGCAGTGGATCCAAGTGGTGCAGTATGCATAGACCACAAGAGGATCCTTTTTGGGTTTTTCACTGAGCTCTGAACTACAAAAAGGAGCTACTGTCTCATCTTCCAAGTGCCTTTTCCAGCAAAGCTGAAAGAAACACTGACAGAAAACCCAGCTAGCTGTAAATTTACTTCTCCTCTCTCAGCTGGTTGCAAACCTCCTCCCGCCCCCACTCCTTCTCTTTTAACTTGTTTGTGGTCCAGTCAGGGATCCTGCTGATCCATCTTCAGCGTGGAGTGCAGGCGTAAGTGAAATACGAGCCTGCTAATTCTGCACTTTCTGTTCTTTCCCTGTACAGGTTGGAAATTAAGTCCTTCAGTGTAAGGACTCCTTCCTTAAGTGCAAGGAGTGCCACCTAACGGCCTGTTGGAGAATCCCAAGGCTCCACACACCCTGCTGTCTCGGTGGGTTTTTCCAGGTACACGAAAACAGCAGTGTCATTTTCACACACCCCCGAAATGCCTGTCTGCCCGTAAACTGCGCTTTAAGGGTAATTTAATTCAGAGTTGTTATGGTCATATGCAAACCATTGTTTCTTTAAGCTTAAGGTTTCAGAACAGCTGTGATAACCCAGATGCAATTAAGAACTTGGGTATTTTTGGAGTGTCGAATTCACGCATGCAGGCTATCAGGTAAGAAGCAGCTGCTAGAGAGCAGCTGTTTCACTGCTGTCATTGCTGTGTGTGTCAGGCAGCAACCAGCATGTGTTCATAGAGGAACGTAGGTCAGATGTCACCTCAGGAGCTCACCCAGGCCCACCTCTTAGTGGCCTTTCAATTTAAGGTGGCAAAATGCAACAGCTGATGCACAGACACCATTTCGATGACCAGATCCAGCACTGATGGAGCAAACAGCTGCAGCAGCAGCATCTTAACATTCTGCAGCCAGAGCAGTCTGCATCATCCCATTGTCATCCTGAACTGCTCCAGTTCTCCACTTCAGAAGAGACACCCATCTCGCC
The DNA here is from genome assembly GCF_000691845.1 of Merops nubicus. NCBI lineage: Eukaryota > Metazoa > Chordata > Aves > Coraciiformes > Meropidae > Merops > Merops nubicus. Next base: position 8,119 of record NW_008619666.1, on the reverse strand, counting down.
TTCTCAGACACTTGCATTTTGCTCCTTCTTGCTGTTATCCTTCAGCAGAGTGTAACTTGCTTTACTTCAAGGATGTATAGGGATGCTGAGTGTGTATGGAAAATCCAGGAGAACCATGGGACTCCAGAAGGACACATGAGGAAGAAAAAAATCCTTACAAGCCCTCCACTCTATAGCCCATCCTACTGCTGCAAGAGAAGCCTGAACAGCTACTTCGCATTTGAAGAATTATTCACTAATTGTCCAATTACAACCAAACCTCGTCTTTTATTTTGCAGAATATTATTACTTTTATGACTAACAGTGGCCCAGTGACAGGTAGCACAGGCTATTCCAAGTGAACAGGATTTAGCTATTCTCTTGAGAAACATTCTTAGAAAGGAGACTTAGGTAACTAATTCCTACACAGTGTGAGTAGCAACACCTGGCCTACCCGAGGTGCTAGGTACTTCCATCTCGACATAAATAGCCTGCTCATCAGCTCAGAGGTATTAGGGTTGAACTTGCTGAACTTGTTGCACTTCCCGTGCAACTTAGATATTCAAGGTGAAAAAAATTAGTGGCTGGACCGCTGGAGTTGGTCAAGTATAGAGGAATTCACATTACCACTTTTAACAAATGTTATAAAGCAGACTGTTACATATCTTCTTGCAAGTTGCTAATTCATTTTTATTAGTCTGGAGAAAAATTTACTTCACGCTTCTTCATCGGAACTCATCAAATATTGAGAGAACTTCCCAGATAACATTTCCATAAAGTAAAAAATACTTGAAAATGTCTGACCTTCAGGATTCCTTGCCTGATAACCCCCGCCAAGGCAACCTAAGAGCAGCTTCTTATTATAGTAATGAAATAGGCAAGTAACTCTCACTTGGGTAGTTTAGCCTCCAGAACCGTTATCGCCTGAATCATTCTGAGCAATTCCAGTAGAACACCGCAGAACGAGATTGCTTTTGCCTTTAGTTGGCAGAACCATTTGTTGACAAATGGCACACACACACGTTTGACCTCTCTTGTACCCAATTCGTCTCAGAAATCAAGTATATCAACTTCGTTCTCAGATTTCCAGTCAGGCAACTTATTTTGCAGTTCAGTGAAGCGTGTTTGTTCAAGACTCATTACTGGTTTGTGTTGCTATAGACAGTACCTAAACTCACCCAGGACAAAGTCAACTGATACAGAAGATGAAATTTCTCACCTTTGACCCAAATTTACCAGTGTATTTTAAAAACATGCTGGTAGTCGTTGTTAATAGTTTTTGGAAGGACACTGTAATCCAAGAACAAAATCTTGCAGCATTCACAGCAGCATACCCAAAAAACCACAGCCCTGACCTGTTAGTAACAGCCTGCAACAGGTAACAACTACAAAGCCTACCCACCCAGCTCTTTTATCACCTTATCTCTCTATAAAAGAGATCTCGGCATCATAGCACTTCATTGTAAAAACATACATGGGCAGAGGTGATATTTTTCCGCAGCTGGTCCAGAATTGCTCAGTTGTTCTGAAAACACATCTATTTTAAGACATTTGTATATTTGATACAGGACTTGTCTACAGCTTAAGTTTCCCCCCTCCCCTTACAGACTATACTATTCACTGAATTCTACAGGTCAATTCCCACATTTGTTTTATATTTGTTGTTCAAAAGACAACATTAGGAAAAAAATCTCCATTTAACAATACCCATAATGCTCCCTTCTTTCCTGTTATCACTTGCAGTGGGAAAGACAAACCAGTAAAACAATGATAACAGTAGCACAGAAAACATCTCTCAAAAAATGCCTCATGTTGTAATAGACCATTCATGATGTGAATCTAGTCCTCATCTTAAAAATCTATGATAGCGCAGGTATTTCTGAGTATTATTGTCCTGTAAATGTCAAGTTTCAGCGGGAACACTGAGAGGTATCACAGCTTTAAGAAGGAAGTACAGAAAATTAACACGCCAAATAAAGTTTTAGAACCAATATCTGTAAAAATTTTCCACAAAAATGCAACAGAAGTGAAACTGTACTAAAAATATGATGGAGGTGGCAGAGGTTGATGCAGTCTCTATTCACCAACACCCGTTTTTACTGGGAAATTTAAGAAGGAAAAGTTAACTCAGAAAGGATTTATTAAACCAGGCTGTTATTAGATATCTGGGTGAGCACACCAGTGAGTGACAAAAGATGGCCGCAACAGCCACGTGAAACCCAATCTTAGTGAAAATTTATAATTCAATAACAGTTTATTCAAAATATGCAAGAACAATCCAACTAACGTTAAACATCTGTAGCATCAGTATTAGAAAAAATACACCAATATTTAAAAAGAGTTCAGGTATCATTTGCTAAACTCTATTGCACATCCCTTTATTTCCCAGTTCCAAAAGGGAGCAGCAGTTACATAAAGGCAAATGCATGTGCACCCATGGCTAATACAGCCATTGAAAGGTGCAGCAACAATGTATGAAACAGCAGTTATTTTTTCTGGGTTTAATGACAGATTTATAATCAGTTTTACAAGTTAGGAATCAAGCCGTTAACAGTTTAACCAGTTAAATGCTTTTCAGTGCAGCAAGAGAACTTAACACTGCAGGAAGTTTACCTAGAAAACACATCTGGTCAGCATTTGTAATTTCTAACAGCACGTAGATTTTAGTACTCAACTGAATGCTTTGCTAGATATGAACCCCCAAGCTGGGTGGCTTCCAAAAGAAGCAAAATAAAGACTGTCAGCTAATGTCAATTTAATGTCATTTTGACCTGTAATGCACTTGAAACTTAACTGACAAATCATGAAGGCTATTATGACACATCCAGGAAAGAGTCCTTGCCAGTATTGCCATCAATATTCCTCACCACCTTTACTTGTTAGTGTCAGGATACGGAGGTCAGTTACACACATAACACCTATATCCTAGAAAAAATGAACTTTTTAAACAGTCTGTACAAACCATCAGAAAAAGCAGGTAGACAATCTAGCTTGGATCCCTGAACAAAAGACACATGTGAGACTGAAGTTCATTAGTTTCCATTTGACCACTCCAGCTTTTAACAGTATAGCTAATTTTAAAATACTTTCTGAAAACAAGCTCTGCCAATTTTTTAATTTTTTTAAAAATTAAGCCCTTAAGTGTAGGGCTTTCTCCCTAAGTACTTTGTACTTGATTTCCTAGCACCTTCATCGCCCTTCTGGATTTTCTCTTTTCCTGCTACAACCTACCTTTTACACTCAAATGGATGCTTTCCTATGGTTTAGATGCCTATGCCTCTCCCATCTTTGACAAAAGCCTGTATTTGAGATTCTCACTCTCAGTTCTTTTCAAAAAGGTCACAGGTGAGAAGGACTACCTAAGAGTGTAATTATTGCTTATGCCAAATATTTAATATTATAAAAATACATAGCACTTAATTACACTGCATTGAACAGAAGAATTCTCATCTATTATAGGTGGTTAAGAGTGACCATAACCACTTAAAAAAAAAAAAAAAAAAAAAAACAACAAATAAAACCAAAAAGGGGTCTTAAGAGCAAAGACTAATTAGCAGGTTTTAAAGTGTCTTCATTTTGACAACTGCCCTGAAAGTACAAAGTCTGGCTAGTATTCACCCCGTCGTGTATTACTCAGATTCTGCAGTGAGAACCTTGGCACAAACATCCACATACTAGAACCTGAGCATTAGATTCTTTGGAACACAAGTAGCAGCTCGTTTCCCAGTCAGTGCTGATGAGCAATGCCACAAAACTTGTTCAGCACACTGACAGTCATTTAAATTCCAGTTCAGAACAGGCACATGGGGAAGTAACCACATCTAAGTACACCCTGAGCAAAGTAGTTTTCAAGCAATGTGTTCAGTCCTTATTTATCTTTCTGTCTCACAGCTTTCTGACAGGTTTTATGCAAGACAAGAATCAAGGTGTTCATTTATTTCAGACTCCAAAACCTCAGTCTGGCAAACAGGACAACTCACTTTTTTATCCTGCCTTACAGCAGTGCTGGAACTTGCAGAAGACACTGTAGATTCAGCTTTGGTTTTCATGGGTGTATTTATACTTGAAGTGACATCAGCACTCCCTTTTTTAATGAAATACTTTTCAAAGGCAGTTTTGTCTTCCATTTTTGGCCACTGCTCCAGCGTGTTAGTCCACTCAGAGCTTTTCTTCTCATATGCAACCTGAGCTGTTACTGTCTGCTCAAAACACATTTGCTTTGGTGGCCTGTTACAGAGTGGCATAACTCTCTTGCCTTTTGCAGAACCTTGGCTTGGTTTTTCTTCCATGACACGTGCAATTTTAACAGGCGATCCACTAACATTCTTGTAAGCTTTTGTATTAGCAACAGAGAGTTTAGGAAACTCACGCTTTGACGCTAAGTTGATCTTCTCAACAGCAGCATCATCATAAAGTGGAAAGAAGATGCCACTACGGGGCGATTTTTCAAATTTTATCTCATTTTTAGGGATTGGTACTGTCCTTGCTGAATGATGCTGTGAACCAGGCATTCCACTGCTTCTAACACGGGTGCTGGAATTTGTGCTGTTTTCTGAGAGTCCGCTGTCTCCTCCTCCAAGCCTATGTCCTTTTCCACTGAAGGGTACCACACCTTGCGTTTCACGCATTTGTGTCTTGCCTGCAAAATAAGAGGGGAAGAAAATAAGAAAAGTGAGTAACTTTTTCACGTATAAATCATGGGCTTAGTGTTTTATGTACCTCACCCAAAAAAAAATGCTGCTAAAAAAACAGCACGGCAAATGAAACCTTTTGCAAACAATGAAGTTGAGAAGGAGCCCAGAAATGCACAAATAAAATGGGCCCTGTTCTTTGTTACATAATATCTACACAAAGGCCTTGTAGTGGTTGATCCGTATCTGTTCAATGAACTGTCTGGGACAAAAACAGACTGGAAAAGAAAAAAAAAAGAGATTTTAAATACCTTTGTTAGTTGATTCAGAATTTGGAAGTTTTGCTGGCTGAGTTTTCTCCTTAGATTTCTTAGAGAAGTTCTCTGGTTCCTTCACTTTTGTGAATGTGCCTCCACACGTCTCTTGATGCTCAGCCCACCAGAAGTCTCGGGCAGAGGGTGCTCTATTCATGGAACGTTTCACATACCCAAAATAAGGCTTTCTGTTTTGACAGGGGCCATTGCATCGCCACCAGTGCTGGCGGTACGAATCCACCTCATCATGAAAACTATGGTAGATCTAGGTTTAAAAAAAAAAAAGGCAAGTCATTCAGAAAGCTGCTGATTTTATGTCACTAGTTCTACAATATTTTTTTAAAAAAAATATGCTTAAAAGATTATTTAAAAGATTATTACCAATTCATTCCTTCCATTACTGCTGTGATTTTTGTATTTCCAGTTAAAAGGTTGAACCTGGGTAAAATCTGATCAATGCTCAGCTAACATTAAAACAAAGCTTTAAAAAAACAAACAAACAATACCCCATAGGAATATGTCCTGGCTATCTTGTTTGAACTACAATAAAGTAACTTGGAAAATCTATCTCCAGTGCCACCCTAAATGATGTACTCTTTAGAATGGATTGTAAACAATACCTGTATTGAATTCTCCAGCTATCATCCTAACAATGTGTCTGAGAAGATCAGCTAAGTATCATCAACCCATTAGCCTCTACTGATATAAATCTTAACTAAAACAGATTTCTCTTCCCCAGATATTATTCTGATCATGGAGCCATTCTGTCCCTGGTATGATTAAGGTTTTTTTGAAGTTTAGAACAAAAGTTTAAAGAAAAATATTTCCAGAGACTATCCTTGAAAATTACATGACTAACAACTCACCACATCTTCCTCAGCCTGTTCCCACCATCATCCCCAACATAGTCACTTGGGAACTGGCATACACTTGGATGTAAATTTGTACCAACTGCAAAGTGTTTACCAAGAACAAGTGTATTACTCATACCACACCAGGCATACTGAAAACACAAATCAGGAAGAAACCTCTGTTAAATTAGATTAAATTCATTACACTTACTGTGACATTGGCTCCAGTCAGGCGATTAATGCGACGCATGTGTTTGCAGAACTCTGGCCCATGAGATTCACGATCTTTGTCATTATTAGTAACAAAAAGCAGGGCATGGATCATTTCATGCAACAGTGTCTGAAACAATGCAAACCATTAGCCGTTCACTGAAGAACATTACATACAGTTTCAACATTAAGCTGGAAGTATTTTACTGCTCTACATTTATCTTTGTAACGATCTTACTTTCATGCATTCACATGTTCAGTCAGGGTCATAAAAATGTAAACACTTATTCTGCCTGTCAAATCAAACTGCCTTTATTCCCATATCACCAAAACTTGCTGGAGAAGCTTACTACAGGAAGTGACATCCCAAAAAGGAGAAGTAATCCTTAAACTTAAGTCAGATCTTTAAAGAGATCGTCCCCTCTACAAGACAAAAAAAAATACACTTGTGAGAAAGCTGAAACTCTATACAGCATTTCTGTTCATTAAGCAAATCCAAACGTTGAATCAATTAAAAGTAGCAGTCCTGACACATGCACAAGCAGCAAGAAGTTAGGTTGACTGTCATATTCCAAATTTTATTTTTTGCTGTTGGCCTTCTCACTTAAAAGCTGACATTACAGCCATTTTCTGTTTGTGCCTCCAGTCCACGTTTCATTTTACTATTAGAGGATAATTTAGGTGTAAAAAAGTTTTTTTTTCCTTTATAAAGTCAAAACCAAATTACTTTAGACTGCCACACAGAGTTGCCCATTTAGAAACATAAAACTTTAAGATTACCAGGATATTGCAACAGAAACATAATAAAGCTACCACTATCTTGTGATCTCTAAGTCATTGTATATGAGAAGCCCACTATGAAATGTAAAATGTTTGTATGGAGGGGAGGTGCAATACATTTCTTTGTGCAGATTCATAAGCAATTTTCAAATACCTCAACGAGATCCTTCCTTGGCCTTAACTTTAGGAGTGGCTCACTCAGACGAATGGAACACATTCCACCCTTTCCTTCATATCTACACACTCCTGCACAGCTGAAAGAGGCACAGGAAAAAATATGAAAAATTACATGTTTCTGCAGTACATGAAAAAAATGGACAATTGGACTTAAAACACCATCCCCTTCCAACAGATGCTGTGCAAACCATTATTAAAAGTGTTTTTTTTCATGTTGTTACTTGAAAACCTCAACATAATTAAGAACAACAAAAAAAAAGCCTGCAAATTCTTTAGAATAATCTGTGACTGAACTAGCTAAGGAGAAACTATAAGTTATTAGATCTCTTGCAATCACTTAATTCAAAGCTAGCAACCCTGAAAAACAAACCACACAACCCACCCCAAAACCTACAATGGATTGTTTCAAGCCAAACTGTTTTGGAGGCAAGTGAATGTTTTTATTAGAACTCCTCATGGAGTGGAATACATAAAACAGAGGCAGAAGATCCACAGCAGCCAACAACAACTTAACAGCTGGTTGCTTCAATTTCACCCCCCCCTCCAACTTTTGACTCTTACTGTACCTTCATGTGTAATCACTTCTGCATGCTAATCCAGCAGAAAACACTTCTGTTTGTTGTTGTTACTGAGTTAGTCTCCTGTCAGTTCAGAATCCACATATTTTCAACTGTCTAAAAAGTAGTGATCAGCACAGGACAAGAGGGGGCAGGACTCCAGAAGCCAGAAATTGCACCAGATGATCTGCTGCAGAACATCTGCCTGCACTCCAAAGTTTTTGGGATTTTTTTTTCAATCTCAGATTTTCTGTATATTCCCCTTCCTAGTTTATTCTAAGCCTTGTTAATATACTACTAAAATTTCACAGTGTTACACCATGGCAGAAAGGCATCATAAAAACGGGACAAGAAAAAATTGCAGTGATACAAATATGTTATTTTAGGTTTCGACCCTTATAGTTTAAGACCAAGCTGCTTATTCCACTCTAGCATCTCTCCAGCTTCGCCTGCACCACAAGAAAAGCCATTTATGGCTGCCAAGGACAACAAAAGAAGGGCAAACCAGACAAGGACAGTGACCAACCCACGTCCTGGGGTACAAGCTACGTCAGACAACCAAGACATTCAAATCTGTGGAAGAAAAGCTGTGGCACTAATACATCATGCTTACAAAAACA
>NW_008619665.1:3656-17315 GCF_000691845.1 Merops nubicus | reverse complement strand
TTTTTTTTTTTATTTTAAAAAGGAAGGGGGGAAAAAAAAGGCAAAAAGGGAAATAAATGGTGACAGTGCATTGAATATTTGCACTTGCTCTGTGCCTGGTGAAGCAACGATTGCTTGCTGATTTTCTTTAGCATCCTCTTATACCCACATAGTAATAAAATGAAGATTAGGAGCTTAATATTGTGTTGGCTCATGTTTCTCTCTTGAAGGTGGGAAGAAGAACGCTACCCTGAAGGCATTAAATGGAAGTTCCTAGAGCACAAAGGTCCCATATTTGCTCCACCATATGAACCTCTGCCTGAAAATGTCAAGTTTTATTATGATGGTGAGTTCATCTGTGTTTCCACTTGCTGGGAGGAGAAAGAAACATTCTCAGGGTATTGTGGCATTCTTCTGGGGACCAAGGAGATGAGGACGTGGGTTTGTTTCAGTGGTTGGCTTAGAAGTTCTTTAAAGGCTGAGAGAAGGAGGGATCTGTGGAAGTAAAGGAACAACCTGAATTCTGCTAACTGAGCTGACAGGGAGGTGAGCTTGCCCTCCCTCTGCTGTGGTGGTAAATCAGTTTACTGTAAGAGTATGAGGGTGTCTTACACCTGGAGTAGTGGAGTGTAACCAGTGGAGTACATAATTGTAGCTACCTCATCACTGGTCACCTTTAGAGTTTGCTCCATTTTCTTTAACCTTTTGAATTGCAACTTCTATCATCTGTGATGAAAGCCATCATCATTTGGTGGCATGAGCAGAATAAAAGACAATTCAATTTTGATATAGATGATGAGGTTCTTGGAGGAATGCCTGGGGTGACCCTGGCCCCAAGGACACAGCCTGCTGGTGTAAGTCATGGTCCCAGTCACTAACCTCTGTGTGGTAGGACTATTTGGTGGGGAATTCTAATATTCTGGGCTGAGTGGTTGTTAGAGGCTCATGTGGAAAGGATTATATGATGTGATGCCTGCTGGAGACTGGACTTGATGACCCGTGTGTTTCCTTTTAGTCCTGTGATCATGTTAAATGAAGGATCAAATTAACCCAGGATTGAATTAAGTGGGAGGCATTGAATGGATGAAAAAGTAATTTTTGGTGAAGGGGAGATCTGGGCATGGAGCTCTCCAGGAGCAACGTGCTGCTTGCATGTGACATGACCCAGTGTTTCTAAATGCTGTGAAATGGGTGGTGTTCATCTTCAGCAGTAATGTAGAGCCATAAACACATTGCATCCTAGTAAAGCCTGTCTCCAGTGATCAGGGATGTCTGCAGACTTCTTTCTTAGGGTTTGATAAGAGCTTGAATCAAAGTTTGATGTTTTTTTTTCCTCTGTTGAAGAATGTGCTATCTCTCCTGCTGTCTAGAGGAGGGGAGGAGCAGGTAGCACTGTGCTGTCCCTTGGTGCAGGCAGCCATAAGCTCCTCTTCTGGCTAGTTATCTCCTTATATCTAGGAGATGTAGGGAATTTTGAACCTCTCTCCCAGCAGTAAGTCATCAAGAAGCTCAACAATTATGGGGTGACAGTGAGGTCTGGCAAATAGAGCAATCACCTAAGCCTTCCTTAAGAAACCAGACAAAAAATCAGCTGTCTGAGGTACCCAGGAGCTGCTGAGAGCTGCTGTCTGTGCTCACAAGGTGTTGTCTGATCTGGAGATGAGCCTGGGAGGGCTTGTAGAGCCCAGGAATGGTCTGTGGCTGGCCAGCCAGCTGCAGGCTTGCCCTCACTGGAGGAATCTGCCCGTGTCCATCCTGTATAACCACTGCCCAAGCTGTTGGTGGTGCCCACAGCCCAGGCTTGGTGAAGGAGCTGGAAACACCAAAGCCATCTTTAGGGCTTGGCTAAGAGCAACAGTGGGTTAACAGCCTGCTGCTCATCCCCCAGAGGTGGCTTGAACGGGTGTTTTCCTGTTGGCGGGGCAGGGGAAGAGTGTAGATGGTGGCAGCTGCCTCTCAGTCATGGCCACAGGGGGTTCTCTGCTTGTTTTATCCCCTGCTTGCTCTCTGGTTTTCAGTTTTTAAGTCTGGTAACTGGTGTTTATGCCTCTAGAAGAAGTCTCCATTTTCTTTAAACGTCCAGCCCTGCCACTGAGAGCCTTTCCAAACCTCTGTAAAAAAAGAGGAAATGGAGTCCAGTGAAGTCTAAAGTGATTAGATAAAGAGCCTTTGGCCATTTGGGGAAAATATCAGTCATTTTAACCCCATAACATGTTAGTAACTCAATAGCCTCTCTCAGGCTAGACCTGTAGCCTGGAAAAACCGTTTCCCTTGCTCTCTGTCCCTTCCCCCATTTCCTGTCATAAGCAAACAAATGCTGTATTTTAGGTTGCAGCTTAAAAATTGGCAGTTGCTGTTGGTTTAATTTAATTGCAGAATATCCTCAGATCATTGGGGGAGGACCTTTTGCTGAGTCCCCTTTTCTGAGGGTTTACAGATCTTAAAGGCTTTCTAGCTGACTCCCGTGCTTTAATTCTGGAGATGATGCAACTTTGGAAAAGACATAGTAAATCAGATGTGTGGTGGTTTTTTTCCCAGAGTCCAGAATCAACAGCAGTGTTTCTGGTCTTCCCTTTTGTGCAGTGAAATGGTTGTTAACAAGTCCCCAGGTGTTGACTGTCTGCCAGCCCGTTGTGTCTTGAACTATTTCTTGCCACTAGCTGGAGATGTGAGCTGCATGCAGACTCCCTGCCAGGCATCCCTGGCACCTCCCGTGGCATCAGGAGTGCAATCTGGACCCAGCAGCCCCTCCACAGGTGGTGAATCCACAGCTCCAGTGTTGCAGCAGCCTCTTCTCCCTGGCCTTTTAAAGCCTTCCCTTGCAGCAGTTTCACTTGGTACTGCAGCCTTGCAGATGAGCTGCAGTGGGACCTCTCCATTCCCTGAAAGCTCAGTCCCTCTCAAAAATGACCAGGTTTTGAGCCCCCTTCAGGGACACAGGGGTGCATTCCCACAGCAAAGGGAAGGATGAGCAGCATCCTCACACGTCTGCCTGCAGTGAAGTCAAATACCTGGCACTGCTTCCCAGCCTGTTTGTGGTGTGTCCAGAGGAAGGGCTTTTCCTGGCTAGAAATAGCTAGAGGCTGGCAGGGGTGTTCCAAAGCAGAGTCCTCTGTGGGCAGAGGGACACAGAGGCTGTGTTTCCATATGTCCCAGTGCTGGAATATGAAAAGCAATCAAGTCCTTTGCCTCTTCCACTTCAAACAGCAAGATCTGCCCGGGAGCACACACAGCACTGGGGTGTCTCAGCAGAGGGTTTCCTGCAGGAGGCCTTTTCCCCTTCCTGCCCTGTGTCTCTCAGACCTGTCTCCCATCACGTTGATGTTGCTCTTTTTAATGTTTAGATTCCAGAGGAAACTTTTCCCAAAATGTTTATGATGAAAGGCAGGCAGTTGTGCTCCTCCATTTCCTTTGGCCATCCAATTTGCTGTACTACGAAATGTTTTTAAAACAAATCCTCTGTGATAAAAATACAGTGTCCTTTAAGGTAGCTGCTGTGGCCTCCTCCTGGCTTCAAATCCTGTTTAGCACTTGCTTTAAAAAGAAAACCTTTCTTTGTAGGTAAAGTCATGAAGCTGAGTACCAAAGCAGAAGAAGTTGCCACATTCTTTGCAAAAATGCTTGATCACGAGTACACTACAAAGGAGATCTTCAGGAAAAACTTCTTCAAGGACTGGAGGAAGGTATGCACCTAGTCCTGGGCTGCAGTGACTCCAGGCACAGCCAGTGTCTCCTCAGCACTGGGAGGTGAAAAGGGGCTTGTTCCACACACAGGGAAGTTAGTGTGAGGGGACAAAAAGCTGCCTCACATCATAGCTGGGAAACTTGCAGTTTATCCTCTATTTTCACCAGGAAGGACCCTGGTATAAATACCTCTGCAAACCAACAAAGGCAGACTTCTCCCAGCCAAATCTCCCTGTCACAGCATGATGGGGTGTAGCTCATCTCCTTTATATTAGAAGGAAACCCCTTCCAAAGAGCTAAAACTCACTTTACCTCAGTCATCTTATCAGCTGTAAGATCAAACCAATAGACCAGTTGATGCCATTTTCCTGGGTGGGAGAGCTCTGGGGGGTGGCACAGCATTGCTGGTGCCCACAGAGACTGGGCCACTGGAAGGCCAGTGCTCCCTGCACCCTCTGCATGTCCCTTCCTCTGACCTTGGCTGGAGTGAGCATGTGCCAGAGTTTGGGGGTTCTTGGGGGTGTGCTGGCAGAACCTGTCTGTTGTTGCTGCTTCAGCTGCCCGGGGTGGGGTAAAGCAACACTGTGCCTGAAAACTTATACATATGAAAACTTAAAGTGCTGTTTTCCTTCTGCAAGGAAATGACCTCTGAAGAGAAGAGCACTATCACCAACCTCAGCAAGTGTGACTTCACCCACATGAGCCAGTATTTCAAAGCTCAGACGGAAGCTAGGAAACAGATGTCCAAGGAGGAGAAACAGGTACCAGAGGGAATTCCAGGAGACTTCTTGAGTTTAGCTGCCTTGTAAACATCTCTGTGTAATCATTCCTCTGCCTGCCTTGCCATTTATGAGTCAGTGTTGTCTAGTTTTCAAATTATTACCTTCATGTTTACTGTAGGAACCTTTACTGTGCAGGTCATGTAGGGCAGAGCACTGTGTTTACAGCTGAATCTTCATCCTGACTCAAAATTATATTGATAGGGCCAAAATGCCTGGTCCTGTGTAAGTAAATGAAGAGAATCAGAGGTGCTGCCTCCATGGGAGCCTTGATCCCTGGCCAGTAATGGCCAGTGGATACTCACTTACAGACAGATTTTAATTTTAGAAGCTCTTAGGGTTTGGAGGGCAAAATTTGGGATGATAGAAGGGATGCAGCAAACACATTAGTGAATAAAGTGAGAGAACAAATCTTAAACATCAAGTAATGCAGTTTTCTGTATTAAAAAAAACCTTTATTTTCCAGTAGCATGGCTACAGTGGCTTGTGGGGAGAGAATTAAAGAGTTTTTAGATGACTGAGACTTACTGCAGTGGAAACTGGAAATTTGCCCCACGTTTTCAGTGGATCTTTTGCAACACTATGGTAGTTATCCTCTGAGTGAGGGGCCTGGTAGCTTGGACATCTGGCCTTGGGCTCAGAGGGGTCCCACCAAAGCAGAGAGCCCATGTCTTACTGCTCTTGCCATCTGATAAACCCCTGGGTGAGGCCTTCTCAGTTCCCACCTGTGGTAGCTATTCCAGTGGAGCAGGAGTGGCTTTTTTGGTTAGTTTCTTAGCTGGCACACCAGTGCTGCCTGTGGGACAAATGCCTTATTTTGAGCTGCAATGTTTTTATTTTTCCTCCTCTGTAATTAGAGTTGAAGAGCAGAAGTATGCAGTGACATCTCAGCACATTTTTACTTAGGAGGCTGTGTTCTGCTTAGGAGACCATTTGCTGACACAGGCTTGACATGTGGCAGACTGGAGACATTCCTCTGCCTACTTTCTGACACTGGGTTCAAACACAGAAATCTTAGTTTTTATATATATAAACAACAAGATCTCAAGTCAAAAGTCAAAGTGGATGTCACATGCTGAATAGAGACTGTGAAGGAGCAGTGCTGTGCTGGGGCTGCCCTTAGAGCTGGGATAGGTGGGTACAGGTAGAGGACTATTGTGGCAAGCTGTCTTCACCAGCCCCAATCTGGTTCCCTCAAGTACAGGTTTTAAAAGAGTTTTCACACATTCTTTCCTTTTTTTTCCCCCCACTTTGTGCTGCTTGCATTCTATGAATGATTTGCTGGGCAGTGCTGCTCTGTGTGTCAGTACAGCACTGGGCACGATGAGGGTCTGGGTTTGAGCTGGGTCTTCAGCATTGCTGTGAAACAAATATGAAAAGATTTTGGGCTTATATACGTTAAAAAAATGGCATAATGAAAAGGCTTGGTCTGTGTTGGGCTGAGTGCATCATGTCATCCTTGCTTTTGGCTTTTTCCAGAAAATCAAGGAGGAGAACGAGCGGCTATTGAAGGAGTATGGTTACTGTGTGATGGACAACCACAAGGAGAGGATTGCCAACTTTAAGATTGAACCTCCAGGTCTCTTCCGAGGTCGTGGGAACCATCCCAAAATGGGCATGTTGAAGAGAAGGATCATGCCAGAAGACATCATCATTAACTGCAGCAAGTGAGCACTGGATGCCTCCCACCCTGGCGTTGCTTTCTGGATAGGATAGCTGCTTTTTCAGAGTCTATCTAGGCTGATGTTCAAGAGTATAGAGATATATAGTTATGTTACATTGCCTCAGTTTCCTTCCCTGTGCTTTCTTGGTGGGATGGTATTCATGACTTGGTCTGTTTTAATGCTGTGGATGTCAAATAGTTCTTATTTGTTGTCTCATAATTCTCTGCAGGGATTCCAAGATTCCTGCCCCTCCACCAGGACACAAATGGAAGGAGGTCCGGCATGATAACAAGGTGACCTGGCTGGTGTCATGGACTGAGAACATCCAAGGCTCTATCAAATACATCATGTTGAACCCTAGCTCAAGAATTAAGGTAAAGATCTAGTTAAAATAATCTTACTGGTCGTGTTCAAGAAACTAACGTAGCTGTTGGCTAGGAGAGAGATAGGAAGGAAGGTTCTTTTACTATTTCATCCTACACTGGTTGAAAACCATGAAAGTTTCTGTGCTTCTGTTTCCTCTTGAAAAGAAAGGATACAATTACTGCCTGGGAGAGCAGGTGACATCTGGAAAATGTCTTTTGAAAAGCACCATTGTGTCATTCCTAGTAGGAATCCTTTACCCTGTGTAAACCTAAAAGGGAGCACTTTATCCATGCCTGCTCCTGGTGTGTGTTTTACCTACTTGTGGCCCTACTGATGATGTGGTGAAGTTCTAACCATGGGTTGCTAATTAGTCAATTGTAAAACTCAAAACGTGGCCAGGCTGCTGGCTGAGAAGGCTGATAAGGAGCTCAGGACTGAAGGGCCATGAACCCTGCTGTGGGAACAAATAACCACTCAACAGATCAATTCCCTCCAAGCAACAATAAACCTGCTCAAAGATAAGCAGCCTTCAGCTTCAGGGACAGGATGTAAGTTCTTCTCATGAAGTCTTTTTTCTTTTTTTTAATGAGATTTCTTTTTCTGGATTGGAAGCAAGGGGTTTGTCCTACAAGTATAGGGAGAAATCACAGTTCCTTGTGAATTCATGCCCTCTTTTTGCCATGCCTTGAATGTGTAATAATGATGAAGAACTGTTGATGTTGCTCTTCACGCTTTATGGCCGTTTAACTACGCAGCTGAAGCAACATAAGTGTCATCTAAATAAAGCAGAGGAAACCATTTTATACATTGAGAGGCGTGGAAGACATAACATCTTTTGTGCCTTTATAGTTGCTTCTGTGGAAGCATTTGCTGTCATGGAAATCTGAATTACCTCCAGCTGCACGGAGCGTAGTTCGAGGCTGAGCCGTTCAGCAGCCAAATCTCAGAGCTTCTGTCCAGCCACACCGTTTGCCTCACACAGACCTGCAAAGCCTCAAGCTGCAGGTTGGGGCAGATCCTCTGCCTGCTCCCTGAGGCTGACTGTCCCAACGTTCTCTGCAGGGGGAGAAGGACTGGCAGAAGTACGAGACGGCGCGGCGGTTGAAGAAGTGCGTGGACAAAATCCGGAATCAGTATCGGGAAGACTGGAAATCCAAAGAGATGAAGGTCAGGCAGAGAGCAGTGGCACTCTACTTCATTGACAAGGTAAAGCTCAGCCCTCGGCCCCCTCTTCTTGCTGGGAATGCTCAGGGATGCTGTTCCTAAGGCAGAATTGAGCCCAGTTACCAAGGTACCCTGAGACTTCCTGGTGGGCAGGCTCCCGGCTCCTTTTCCTTCCCATTACCTGGAATCCAGAGCAATGAACTATTGTGCTGAAAGTGGCTATTTCAGGCAGCATTGTTTCAGCTCAGCCAAAATTCACAGCCTGGTTCCAGAATCGCCCAATTGGATTACTGGGAAGTTTGTGTGAGCCTTTTGTCTCCAGCTGTTTCAGTTTTCCTGCTGGGAATTTCTACTGGTTTGTCACCTCCTTAGTTTGAGGTCACAGTCCTGAGGTTTCAGAGCTATGCTAATTTTTTCACCACAGTGTCAAGAAAACTGCTGTTGTACTGATGTGTTTAAAGCTACTTCAAACCAGTTCCCACAGAGCTTTTGCCCTGCTAGTGTCTTGACAACTGAATGAGCAAGTTTTCCTCCAAATGTTGTGCTGGAAACCAGGGAACCTTGATTTCAATAACTGTGGCTTCATATGAACACTGAAAGTTTTTCTTCAAGCAGCAGAAATTAGTTTAGCCAGCACTGTTAAAATACTTTTTTTAATGCAGCCTTTAGATAATTCATATAACCCAATGTGTCCTGTATGCTATTTAAAGTGTGTTTATTGTCAGTGAAGAAGTAGGAATGGAGATGAACCACTGAACTTTTTTGTATCAGATTGAGTTCACATAAGTCAGTTTGATTTAAAAAAATAAATCAAATGTTTTGAAATGAATTTTTTTTAGTCAAAACTGTCTTACAGTTTGAGTTACTATATGAAAAAAAAAGTTGGTAAAAAAGTTGGTTATAAAAATATCTTACTTTAAACCTCTCTTGGAGAACATGAGGTATTCTGGTGGGTTGGTTGATTTGTGGCTTTCAAGGAGGATTATTTTAAAGCTAACTTGAGGTTATTTGTATTAGAATTTTGTAGGTGTGAATTTTATCCACTCAAATGCACTTTCTCCCTTTCTTTTCTCCTATGGACACTACTGATTCTCAGCCAGTGTCTGAAAGTTTCCAGCATCTATACGTTACTGGGATGATTTGAAGTGCTTACCTTTCTTGTCTTGATATAAATGTAGCTTGCCTTGAGAGCTGGTAATGAAAAAGAAGAAGGAGAGACAGCTGACACCGTGGGCTGCTGCTCTCTGAGGGTAGAACACATCAAGCTGCATCCTGAACTGGATGGCCAGGAGTACGTGGTTGAGTTTGACTTCCTGGGGAAGGACTCCATCCGATACTACAACAAAGTCCCCGTGGAGAAGAGGGTAAGGGCTCTGCTCACACCTCCACAGCCTGAGCTGCACAAAGAGCTGGCCAGTGCCATGTGGGTGCCAGGAGCAGGGGGCCAGAAAATAAGTCAGTGAATGTTCTTCCCTTTTTATTGGCAGTGCCATGGAAGGTAAGCCTGCCGGTGGTGTGAGCCAGCAGATCAGATGTTTAAACATCTTGCTGCTCTTGCCTGTGGTCTCAGTGTCAAGACTTGGCATAACGTTACTAACAGCTGTCTTGGCTGAGATTCTTGGGTCACATTCTGCTCAGCAGAGTTGTTTTATCACCTGGAGGGGTCGGGTTCTAGGCCTGTGTGACAAGTTAGAGCAGGAAAGGTTCTGAAGTGCAGTGGTGGACAGCACTGTTAGAGTAGCAGTTCAGTTCAGTTCAGCTTCTCTGTCACTGTGGGCTCATTCATGTTGGAGCTGAGCCCTCACTGAGGTAGGTCTTGGATCCTGGGTGCTCCAGACCATACAGAGTAGGTGCACTGACACTTCTGGCCTACGAGTCTGGGTATCTGCCATCCAAGTCTTCTTCCTTAGGCAATGTTAATCCCTTTATTTCTTTGTCATTCACTAATTTCAAATCTGCTGTGATCTCATCCTCCTTCCAGAATAAATCCCCATCCAGCAGTGTGACTCTGGAGGGCACTATCCATAAAGACTTTTGGTTTTGTGGGTGTAACACTTTGGCCCACAGCTCAGCACAGTGTTAGATAGCACATATATAATAGTGTGGTAATTGTGATGGCAATCAGTAAATGTTGGCTTCTTGGAGGGCAAAACAACTGAAAAATAAAAACAGAAATGAGTGTGTGGTGGAATTGTTACTTCCTTGTTGAAAGAAGACATTTTTCCTGTTTAAGTTTATTGAGGTTATCTTTTGGTGTCTCTTCAGTGCTTACAGTGGGGAATTGATTATTGAGGAACTAGATATCTTTGTATATTAGGTGTCTACAAGAGTGTGTGTTGCTGGGAACTGGGGATTTGAAGCACGTAGAGCTGGGATTTGTGGTCTCTGTATAATCAAAGATGCTTTGATTCTTCTCCCTACCCCAGTGAGACTTGATTGGGGTGGAACTGTATGAAACACTTAATGCAGCAAGGAGGATTGGTTTGGGTAGCTTCACTCTGTGCAGAAGGGCTCAGGGGCCTCTTTGGCTGGAGTGGTGATGGAGACTAAGGGAAAAGTGGCAGCTGTGGGGTTTCTGGCAGTGAAACTGCCACTGTTGCTGCTTTGTGTGTTGCTGCTACCCAGTGCTCTCTGCTCTGTGGGCCTGAAGTTACCATTTTCCTTTCCCTGCAGGTCTTTAAGAATCTCCAGCTGTTCATGGAGAACAAGCAGCCTGAGGATGACCTCTTTGACCGCCTCAATGTAAGCACAGAGTCAGTGGTGAGGGATGAAGAGCACTGTGAATGCATAGCTGCTCTGGTTCTGAAACAGTGTCAGGGGCAATTTTCTTCCAGAGCTGGCCTGAGCAGCCATAAAACAGTGGGAGTCTGTCTCAGTGTGGTGTCTGTGTTGTCCATTGTGCCCACAGGTTCCTCAAGTGATGGGCTTTGGACCTGGTGAGCCTCCTGGCTCTGCCTTGGGGATGTTTTTTCAGAGCTGATGATTGTGGGAGGTGACAGATTTTCAGATGCCATCCCCATCTGCACGTGTGGCTCTGTGGGAGCACTGTGGTGGTTCAGGCACCTTCCCTGGGATGGGACAGGCACCCTTCTGCCTGTTGGGAAACAAAGCCCCCACACTGGAGAAAACCTTTTTGGCCACTTGTGGTACTTCATGCCAATCTGATACTTCCTGATTCTTTGTTCACTTTTCCTGTGGTTTCAGTAATGTGGCCATTGGGTTGTGGTCAGGTCTGAGCACCCTGAGTCTCAGTCCTGAGCTATGTCTTTGTCAGCTGTGTGTCCAGAGATTTCACAAATGCTGTGGTCAAGTCTAGTGCTAACTGTCACCTCCTTTCTGCTCCCTTAGACCAGTATCTTAAATAAACACCTTCAAGACCTTATGGAGGGACTGACAGCCAAGGTATTCCGTACTTACAACGCCTCCATCACGCTACAGCAGCAGCTCAAGGAGCTCACTAATCGTAAGTCTTGGCCTTGAAACTGTGAGGGGAGCAGATCTAGCCCTGCAGCCCACACCTGGCTCCCTTGGCTTCACCACAGCCCCTACATCTGTCCACCACTTCCTCCTTGCAGATCTCCCACTGCAAATGTCACACAGCCGAGGTCTGACCAAAAAATCTGCTGCCAGGCAGATCTCTTGGGGCAGCTGAGCAGCACAGCACCAAGGCAAGGCAGAGCTGGCTTGTGTGCCCACCAAGGTGTGCCTGCTGGTTTCTACCTGTCCTTTACCAGATCTCTTCCTTGCTTTCTGTTAAAGTGCTGTAGGCAGATGGGTCTGTAAGAGCCCCACGTTTCTCAGCTGCTCATTCACCACCTCTGTCAAGCACCACTTTAAACATGTCACACCTTGTGGGCACCTTGGCTCTGGGAAGCCCAGCAGTGTCCTGAGCAGCATGGTCCTGCTCTCCTCTGAGAGAGAGGTGCCATAAAGATGTTCTGGCAATTTGTGGGTGCCAGAAGGAGTAAGGGTAAGGGTGGCAGTGGTCAGGCTCTTGGGACCATGGGTGGAGCCCAGCGTGGAGCCTGGCCCGTCAGAGGGGAGGGTCACTTCTGCAGCAGCCAGGAGCTCGCAGGGTCAGGTCGGGGGGACACTGGCTGGGGTTGTGCAGCCCTGGAGAACCCACTTGCTCAGCACTTCCTTCTGCTTTCCAGCGGATGACAACATCCCAGCAAAGATCCTCTCCTATAACCGTGCCAACAGGGCGGTTGCCATTTTGTGTAACCACCAGAGGGCTCCGCCGAAGACCTTCGAGAAGGCCATGATGAACCTGCAGAGCAAGGTACCCCCACCCTCACCCAGCTCTGGCACCAGGGGCTGCACCTCGGGGGTCACCTTTCCTTTCACCTGAGGTGAAAGGGAAGCAGAGCCTGCTTTTCCCTGGCAGGAGCTGGGTAGTGCTGCATCCCCTGCTTGGGGAGGAGTGGCGAGCTGGAAGGGACACCTTTCAGTCAGAGTCGTCTTTTCCTTGTAAAGACCAAGACCAGACCCTTTCTATCCACCTTTGACCCCATATCTATGTGATCTGCTGCCGTGGAACTTCAGAGCAGCAGGCTCTAGCTCTGATTGGAGTCCCCTAAAGAGCCCAAAGTGGACATCCACTCCCATTGTGCAAATCCCAGACCACTGTCAGTGCAGGCTGTGTACGTGGCACGTTACACCCCTCTGACTTGACCTCTTCCTTTGCAGATTGTTTCTGGTGAAGGCCATGAGGTCCAAAAGGGGTTAGGTCTGTTCCTGGTCTGGCTTTAGAATAACCTTCACAATAAGGACTTCTGGTTTGGCCCTGCAGTGTCCCTGCTTCTGTAACACCTAACATGGCTGCCTTCACCCCGGACCTTAGAGCTTGGGGGGGTGTTCAAGGGGATGGTTGAACAGGAGCTGCAAAATGCTACATCGCCCTGAATCCCAAACATGCTGGAGAGGAACTGCCTGAAGCCTTCACAGCCTTCAGCCTGTAGGATTTGGGGCAGGAACTGATTCATGCTGAGGGAATGGGATCATCCTTCCCTGCTCCCATCAGGGAGCTGGTGCTGGCAGGATGCAGTGGAGGCAGACGAGCTGCCCGGAGGGGCTGCTGGCCAGTCCCAGCCCAAGCCAATTCCTTCACCTCCTTGGTTGTAGCTGTGTGAGGCAGCTCCCAGTGCCACCTTGTCTTTGGAAATGCGTGGGGCCCTGTTTTCCCAGGGGAGTATTTCACCACGTGAGGGTCTGCAGCAAACTGAAGGGCCGGCGGCCTGATAGTTCTGCAGACGTGGCTCTGACCTCTGGTAGGTCCTGAACGTGGTCACAAACTGGCTCCTTGGGTCGTGCTGCCCAGGGGTGACTGCCACGGTCATCAGCAGCTCGTTGACAGTGCTGCCATCTGGTTTTGCCTCTCCTAGATTGATGCCAAGAAGGAGCAGTTAGCTGATGCCAGGAGGGAACTGAAAAGCGCCAAAGCTGATGCCAAGGTCCGGAGGGACGAGAAGTCTAAAAAGTAAGGCTGGTGTCACTAGGCTGTGCAATGCTCCCAGCACCCTCAGCTCCTCATGGGGCCTCCACCCTGTGCTGCTTCCCCAGCCTGAGCTCTGTGAGGGCTCCCTCAGGCTCTCTCGTCCCCTCTTTATTCTGTGCATGAAGAAATGCCCTTGAAGTGGAGGGCTGTAGGGTGGCCTGGCAGTGCAGCTCCTGAGGTGGTCACTAGGTAGTGGCTGCTGAGTCTCCCAGCCCTCCAGCTTGGACCTTAACGGGGAGCCAGGAGCTGGAGCTGCACACTGGGCTCTGCTCTGCTCCAAGCTTTGCAGAACAGCCCCAGGAGTGCTGAGTTAGGGGGGGGCTCTGAGAGCAGAACGGCAGCAGGGCTGTGACAGGGGGGTAGTCGGGCTGCTCTGAACGTGGGTGTAGCATCCCTGCAGCTCGGGCTGTCGCTTCCAACCCTTTAAAACAAAACTGCTGCTTAAGGTTCCTGCTCTGCCTCTCTGAAGGTGTCGAGTCGTTAATCGCATGTGCCGAGTGTTGTCACCGCCCGCGCTGCCACAGCT
>NW_008619665.1:770-3639 GCF_000691845.1 Merops nubicus | reverse complement strand
TGGCTGTTGGCCTTGCTTGCCTGGAGCAGAGTCCCTTGGGTTGCCCCAGGGCTGCCATCTCAAGCCTAGCAGGGCACCAGGAATCAAACGCTTGGGTTCTTTCCCCACCCTAGATCAGTGGAGAGCAAGAAAAAAGCCGTGCAGAGGATTGAGGAGCAGCTGATGAAGCTGGAGGTTCAGGCGACGGATCGGGAGGAGAACAAGCAGATCGCCTTGGGCACCTCCAAACTCAACTATCTGGATCCCAGGATCTCTGTGGCTTGGTAAGCATCTGCCTGGGGTGTGCTGGGAGGAACGGCCCCTTCCCTGCTGCCCCCTCCCCCCAGTTAGCAGGCAGGGGCCGTGGCTGAGGGCAGAGCCCCCGTGTGCTGTCTCTGGGGCCCCTTCCCCTGGTTTCAGCGGCGGGAGGGTGGGGTGGGGTGTCCTGTCGGAGCAGAGCTTCAAGAGGGTGCAGGGGGAGCAGGATGGGTCCCACTGCAGGGCGTGGGGCTGACGCTGCCTCTAACAGCAGCTCATCTTCTGCAGGTGTAAGAAGTGGGGCATCCCTATAGAGAAGATTTATAACAAAACCCAACGAGAGAAGTTTGCCTGGGCTATCGACATGGCAGAGGAAGACTATGAGTTTTAACCTGTTTTTAATCAGCTGAATTTTATGAGGAAGAATCTAAAAAAAAAAAAAAAGGGGGGAGTAGCCTGGTTTTTAGGGAGATTGATAAACTGTGAGCCTTACTTGTCCTCAGATGCTGGGGAAGGGGGAGGAAAGGGGCAAGTGAGCACCGGAAAAAAACAGCCAACATCTTGCAGAAAGCATAACCTGGAACTGTCCTAAAGGAGCTGAGCCAGTTGTCCTATGGACAACTTATTTAAAAGTGTTTCAGAGATCCAAAATTCTAGCTGTCTGCTTTGTGTGGTTTTTTTCTCTTTGAGGCAGGGCAAGTGGATGGGGGATTTGTCAACCTTCCGCCAGGCAAATTCACCATCACACTGAGAGCGTGGGAATCTTTAGCTACTGTATACAAAATCCAATTATATTGGTGCGTTTTTACAGTTAGGGTTTTGCAATAACTTCTATATTTTAATAGAAAATGGACTCCTTAACCCCTGCCCTTCCCCTCCCCCTCCCGCCCCATTTCAGAATTTAACAAAAAACAAAACAAACCCACCCCAAAACGGAAGAAACCCAACGCACCTGTCAGAGCTGTCACTAGAGTCATGGAAATACCCAAAATCTTTCTCAATTTGTCACTTGGAACAGTCACAGCGTTGGAACATAAATGACAAACATCCCCCAGGGGGGGCTCAGAGCAAAAGCCCGATGGGAAATCGGCCTCCTGACTTGGGAGTGTTCTTTTTTTTTTTATTAAATGTGAATTTTTATTTCTTTTAATTATTTTAAAAATATTTAAACAGTTCTTTTTCTTCTTGATCTTAAAGATCGTGTAGATTTGGGGAGGGGGCCGTGTGATGGGGGGGAGACGTGTGTGGAATCTGGGGACAAGTGAAATTGGCAGCAAGTGACATTCCCATTGTCCCTTTGCTCTGAACTCGCTCTGTACACTTCAAAAATACTTTTTAGGTTTGTCAGACTTTATTTTTTTTCCCCCCCCCTTTTTTTCTAAGCCCCCCACTCCCCTCTTTTACTTGAAAGATTTTATTGTGTAAAAAGTTTCACAGGTCAATAAATTTCGAGGGAAATGAGCGAGCATTGGTCCAAAAAAAAAAAAAATAAACCAAGATTTTAGGGCTTTTATTTTTTTCTTTTGTAATTGTGTAAAAAAATTTTAAAAAAAGTAAAAGGCAGAATTTTAATGTGAAACCTTTTTTTGCTATTATCATTAGTCTTAGAGGCATTGTTAGCGTAGTGTGTGTGCGAAGACCATTTCCTGCAGCCTTTCCTCAACAAGTATCTTCTATTTTTATCATGAATTCCCTTTTAATCAACTGTAGGTTATTTAAAATAAATTCCTACAACTTAACTGAGCGTTGGTGTCTGCGTGTTCTGTCCCCTGGGGCCCTGGGCCACGAGGTCCTCACGTTGGGGGCCTGGCTGCTTGGAGGACGTTGAGGCCATGACCATGGCCAGGGGGGTTGGGATTGACCCAACAGTTGTCTTCAGCAGGGGTGGGTGCAGAACATGGGTTCACAAGGATGGACCAGGGAGGTGACAGAAGCACCTGGCTGTGGCTGGCTTTTGGGAGGGGTAACACCTTCCAGGGTTGACCTCGGTGCCCTTGGGCTGGAGTGGCCACGGCTGCTGCTTTGCTTGCCTGTGCTGCCTCACAGCAGCCCTGTGCTCCATGGTGCACCTGTGGGCACTAGCCAGGACCCCAAGGGGTGCAGAAGTTGGTCCTTCAGCATCAGAACGTGGGGGTTCTTGGAGAGCTGACCAGGCTGGACCCTGCTGCGAGCTCCCGTTAATGCCAGGCCTCTGAGGTGGTCCCACAGCCCAGCCGGTGCCCAGAGCCCCCATCTGCTCTGCCCACGTGGCAGCAGCCTGCTCCCCTGGGTCAGTTTGTGCTCCTCTGGGTCAGTTTGTGCTCCTCTGGTTCAGTTTGTGTCCCCCCCAGGGAAAACTGCCTTCAGTGAGACACTTCAGCAGCAGCAGGACCCTGGCACCCCCAGCTTGGGCTCTGGGTGTGGCACTGCCTGGCTCCCGTTCCCAACCCCAGCAGGAGCTGCCTGGAGGATTTTATCCTGTTCCCCAAGGAGCTGCGTGGTGGCTGCTGGAGCCCTGGCATAAGGGCACCTGTGGCTGGGGACCCTGCAGGGTGGTGGCTGTGGCTTCAGAGAGAAGTGACCTGAGGCAGCAGGAGCTGGGGGCACAGCCAGGCTGCCCTCTGGCAGGAAGGGGAGGGGGGGATGGTGCTTC
>NW_008619665.1:412-726 GCF_000691845.1 Merops nubicus | reverse complement strand
AGAGAAGTGACCGGAGGCAGCAGGAGCTGGGGTCGCAGCCAGGCTGCCCTCTGGCAGGAAGGGGAGGGGGGGATGGTGCTTCTGGGGGCCCAGGTGGCTCGTGTGGCCACTGAGGCAAGGTGTGGTCCAGCTCCTGTTCCTCTGAAGAGGCTGCAGGGTGGGGGCTGCTCCCGGGGGCCCAGCACTGCTCAGCATGGGGGGGTGAGACCCAGGGATGGGCTCCTCTCTTCCCTGTGAGCTCAGGATCCTCAGCTGCTGCCTCAGAAAGGATGGGTCCCAGGAGCTGGCCCTGCTGCTGGCACAGGGGCGTTCCT
>NW_008619665.1:0-231 GCF_000691845.1 Merops nubicus | reverse complement strand
GCCCCGGGTGGCTGGCCGGGGGCAGCTGCTGATGCTGATGGATGCCTCCATCTCCCTGGCACCACAGAGCAGCCCTGGGCCTGGCATCCTTGGGCCCTGGCTCCACAGGCACCCTGGGCAGCCCTTACTGGGCTCCCAAACCCCACGAGGGTGGCTGCGGGCTGGGGCTGGGCCAGCTGGAGCTTCTGGAGCCTCTTCCTGCTGCCCTCCGAGACCTTTTCAGGCACTTTG
>NW_008619664.1:0-25484 GCF_000691845.1 Merops nubicus | reverse complement strand
ATTCTATGATTTTTTAAGCAAGCAGACTGCAGCAGACATCTGAGGACAACCTGTGCAGTATGGCTCTATCCATTACAATTGGGAAGGGTGGCATCTGGCTTAATAAACAATTATGTTTCATTTTCTGTAAACACCTATAAGCATTCTTTCTGTATTACATTTTCACTTTTCAGAGGTTAGGATGTTTAGGCAGAACATAGGCTGTACAATTTTGTTGATCTTGCAAAGCGTGTAGCAGTTCGACTTTGAATAGTCAAAGGAGTTTATCCACAGCAGAGAAATTCCAACTCACATTCTTCCACAAAATTGAGTTAACAATGAGCCAGTCAGCCTAAGTCTATGGCTAATTAGTAAGGAGTAAATAAACATCCATTTCACCAAAACAGTGTTTATTTTGTGGTGTTTATTCTGCAGTTGTGTTGAAAAAATTTGGGTTGATGTCCTAAAAGTCAGTGTTGATACCCTAATCTTCTGACTCCTTCAGTGTATAGTCACTGGGGTAAATTCTGTGAACTAGAAGTGTTTGGTTAATATGCTTCCTTCAAGGAAGGGCTTCCTAAATATTTCTAAATATTTAGAAATTTAAATATTTTGCATGTCGAAAGAAGGGCAGTGAAGCTGGTGAAGGGTCTAGAGCACGAGTCTTATGAGGAGCAGCTGAGGGAACTGGCGTTGTTTAGCCTGGAGAAAAGGAGGCTGTGGGGAGACCTTCAACTGCCTGAAAGGATGTTGTAATGAGGTGAGGGTCACTCTTTTGTCCCAAGTAACAAGTGATAGGATAAGAGGAAATGTCCTCATGTTGCGCCAAGGGAGGTTTAGATATTAGGAAAAAATTCTCCACTGAAAGGGTTGTCAAGCACTGGAACAGGCTGCCCAGGGAAGTGGTTGAGTCACCATCCCTGGGCATATCTGAAAGACATACAGACATGGTGCTTAGGGGCATGGCTTATTGTGGACTTAATAGTGTTAGGTTAACAGTTGGACTTGGTGATCCTAACAGTATTTTCCAACCTAAATTATTCTGTGATTCTGTAAAACTGTTTTCTCATTAACATTGTTGCCCTTTTACCTGTAACTTTCTCTGTAGAATTCAATTACATCTAGGAAAATACACTTTATACAAAATATACTTTTAAACACAAAATATATTGAGTTGGTGTACTTGATTACATGCTTATTCTTAATGTTTTCTCATTTATTTAAAAGACATGAGAAATCAAGACTTTTATAAAGTTGATATTTGATTAACAGATTAATTGGAAATATCCTCAAACTATAGTGATTTATCAAAGAGCATAACTATTAATGTTATATACTCTTATATGGTTGTGACTCAAAGTGTTTAAAAAATTGAAAGTATAACTAGAAAACATCAAAGGCTTCAAAATATTACTCTGTACCTTGTACGCATAACGTTGAAGTCGTGGTCTGCAGCCTATTGCACATCATCCAGCCTAAAAAGCCTCCTTCAGACTTCCTGTATCCTGCAATTTTTTAATTAAATATTTCTTTAAGCTTTTAAACCTTCAGAACTTCAGAAAGTATTAACCTTCAGAATTCTTCACCTTCTTATAGAAGGATCATGACTGAGAAGTTGATGCCTCATATCTAGAAAAATCATTATTCAGTCACAAATTGCAAAATACACCACATATGGAGTATATCAATTTATCATCATGGAGTTTGTCTGGATGCTGATACTAGCTAGGTAGATCAAATGAATGAATATGTGTCCCAAAGGAAAAGGATTTTCCTTGTGAATATTTATAGGTGTTAAATTTAGGTTTATTAGAACATACTCATTCATATTATTTGGATGAACTTGATGAATAAAAGAAATGAACTGTTAAGTGTAACATTCAAAATACCTTCAACAAGCATTGAATTCAGAGTCAATTATTTTCCATTTTCTAAATGGATGTTTATTGTTCATGTTCCTTTATTAGTAAATAAAACACTTGTCTTTACAGTAGAGTAGTGATGCCATGTAAGCAGTGATAGAGTGACACATGGGCACCACAGATAACAAAAAAGATACCTACACCAGGGATACTTCAAACTCTTTTCTGAAGCTCACGTTTCTGAAGAACATATGTAGAGTTACAGAAATACATACTGTTTTGAAATAAATAATACTAGGTAGAAAGACTGTCCACATGCACACACTGTTCCTTATCTTTGTAATTATCAGGTGTGGCTGTTAAAAATGTTTTAATATTTTGATAGAAGTTTTCCTTCCTTAAAACTGTTAGTTTTTAGAAATATCAAAGCATTTTACGTTTGTCTGAAAGAAAGGTTATGGAAAGCATAGGGTGATGGCTATACTCTAGGAAAATAGAAAGCTTTGAAGCTTTCTAGAGTGACAATGGCAATATATAAAGTTGTAAAGTTTCTTGAGATAAATAATGTAATAACCTACTAGGACATTCCTGTATCTCCTGCCCTTTCCTGTGTTCTGTACCAGAAATGGAGACTAGAATAATCTGTTCCTCCCTGCTCCCTGCAAAGCTAACAGACATGGTTTATAAATTTTGATGAATTGCCAGCAGCCTGACAAATGGTAAGAAGCAGCTGCTTTGGGGGCCACCTCTATCATGAATCTCCTTGAGAGAGTTGTCAGAAAAGCTTTTGCTTCTCTCCCTCATCCCAGCTCTTACATTAATGCCAGCTTTGGTGTCCCTGATGCTGACTGGAAACCAGTATACGCCCCATCTTTTCACTACAAGCCTGTAGAAACCGCTACAGGAGTTGATGGGGAAGTGTTAACTGGGATTGCATATTCCAAGTGGTACCTGGGTGGCTTTGACAATTCTTCACTGAGTCCATTCTGTTCTGGTTTTCCACATGGTTCTCTCCATAAGGATCCTGTGTGAAACTCTTGATGGAGAAAATGTAATTAGAAATTATTTATCAATTATGAGAAGTTATTTACACAATACTTTCGATTATTCCCATTCTGAGTAATAAAAGTAGTGCCCCCCTGTGCCTTTGCTGCTTAGTTTAGAGAATCGAAGTTTCCTGCTGCATGAGGTGGGTACCCTGGTGACAGAGGATACAGAGAAGGCAGTTATTGAATGCCCTCTTTGCTTCAGTCTTCACTGCTAAGACCAGTCTCCAGGAATACCAGTCCCTGGAGGTAAGAGAGAAGGTCTAGAGAAAGGCTTTCCCTTGTTCAAGGAGGATTGGGTTAGAGGTGTTTTAGGCATTCTGGATTCTCAAAAGTCCTTGGGATGTAATGGGATACACCCATGAGTGCTGAGGGAGCTGGCTGATGTTATTGCTAAGCCACTCTCCATTATCTTTGAAACTTCAAGCAAATCAGGAGAGGACTGAGGACTGGAGGGAAGCCAGTGTCACTCCAGTCTTCAAGAAAGGTCAGAAGGAGGACCCAGGAAACTACAGGCCAGTCAGCCTCTCTTCCTTCACCTCACCGGGACAAGTGATGGAACAGCTCATTCTGGAGGACATCACTAAGCATGTGGAAGAAGAGGTTATCAGCAATAATCACCATGGATTCACCAAGAGGAAATCATACTTGACCAATCTGCTAGCCTTCTGTGGTGGTGTGACTGGCTGGGTAGATGAGAGGAGAGAAGTGGATGTTGCCTACCTCGACTTCAGCAAGACTTTTAACACTTTTGACTGTAACATTCTCATAGGTAAGCTCAGGAAGTGTGGGTTGGATGAGTGGACAGTGGCGTGGATTGAGAACTGGCTGAACAACAGAGCTCCTAGAGTTGTGATCAGTGGTGCAGAGTCTAGCTGGAGACCTGTAGCTTGAAGTGATCCCCAGAGGTCAGTACTGGGTCCAGTCTTGTTCAACATATTAATCGGTGACCTGGATGAAGCAACAGGAGTGTACCCTCAGAAAGTTTGCTGATGATGGAAAACTGAGAGGAGTGGCTGACACACCAGAAGGCTGTGCTGCCATTCAGTGAGACCTGGACAGGCTGGCGAGTTGGGCAGAGGAGAACCTAATGAGGTTCAACAAGCATGAGTGTAGAGTCCTGCACCTGGGGAAAAATAACCCCAAGCACAAGTACAGATTAGGGATGGACCTGCTGGAAAGCAGTTCCATGGAGGAGGACCTTGGTAGTCCTGGTTAACAAGTTCACCATGAGCTGGCAGTGCGCTCTTGTAGCCAGGAAGGCCAATGGTATCCTGGGGTGCATTAAGAAGAGTGTGACCTGGAGGTCCAAGGAGGTTATTCTCCTTCTCTACTCTGCCCTAGTGACCACATCAGCAGTACTGTGTCCATTTCTGGGCTCCACAGTTCAGGAGACACAAGGAACTGCTGGAAAGAGTCCAACAGAGGGCTACAAAGATGATCATGGGACTGGAACATCTCTCCTACAAGGAAAGGGAGACCTGGACAGGCTGGAGAGTTGGGCAGAGGAGAAACTAATGAGGTTCAACAAGCATGAGTGTAGAGTCCTGGACCTGGGGAAAAATAACCCCAAGCACAAGTACAGATTAGGGATGGACCTGCTGGAAAGCAGTTCCATGGAGGAGGACCTTGGTAGTCCTGGTTAACAAGTTCACCATGAGCTGGCAGTGCGCTCTTGTAGCCAGGAAGGCCAATGGTATCCTGGGGTGCATTAAGAAGAGTGTGACCTGGAGGTCCAAGGAGGTTATTCTCCTTCTCTACTCTGCCCTAGTGACCACATCAGCAGTACTGTGTCCATTTCTGGGCTCCACAGTTCAGGAGACACAAGGAACTGCTGGAAAGAGTCCAACAGAGGGCTACAAAGATGATCATGGGACTGGAACATCTCTCCTACAAGGAAAGGCTGAGCAACCTGGGATTGTGTAGCCTGGAGAAGAGAAAGTGGAGAGGAAACCTTATCAATGCTTATAAATATCTAAAGCATGGGTGTCAAGAGGGTGGGGCCAGTGTCTTTTTAGTGGTGCCCAGTGATAGGACAAGGGGCAGTGGGCACAAACAGGAACTCAGGAGGTTCCATCTGAACATGAGGAAAAATTTCTTTCCTGTGAGGGTGACAGAGCACTGGAACAGGCTGCCTAGGCAGGTTGTGGAGTTTCCTCCTCTGGAGACTTTCAACACCCGCCTGGACACATTCCTGGGCAACCTGCTCTCAGTGAACCTGCTTTAGCAGGGAGTCTGGACTAGATGATCTCCAAAGGTTTCTTCCAGCCATCACCATTCTGTGATTCGGTGATCTCATCAATGCATATAAATACCTGGTGGGACAGAGTAAAGATGGAGCCAGACCTTTCCAAGTGGTACTCAGTGATGGGATAAAGGGAACGAGCACAATTGGGAATCCAGGCAATTCTGTTTACACATATAACAAAACCCTTCTACTGTGGGAATGGTTGATCACCGGTACAAGTTGTCCGGAGAGGCTATGGAGTCTCCATCATGGAAGATAATCAAAACCTATCTGTGCACATCCCAGGCAACCTGCTGTAGTTGACCTGGCTTTTATTGTGAGTTTGGACTAGATGACCCCCTGAGGCCCCTTCCAGCCTCAACAGTCCTGTAAATTTACTTCTGCCTTGCTAAGGATTGTGAAGGTTACCTCTAAGAGTTACCTAAGCAGCTCTGGATCATACAAGGCACATGTTACATTCAGCATCTAGTTTTTGTAGCCTAAATTGGTTTCTTCCGTTACCAGCATTTTCTTCAGAGGTACCACCAGAGATGATTTGAGTGGTATATGCTGTTCATTGTCTGAATAGAGACTCAGTTTCAGAAGATACCAAATAGGCTTTGGGGTCAGTTCTGTGGTTATTGGAAGACTCAATAGATGCATCAACAGAAATGTATGAGCAATTTTCAGTAACCATCACCAGTGTGTTTCCTCAGCTGAGCTACTCTATCATGAATTGATCAGATCTAGTGCTGCTGTATGTTTTCTTGTTTGTCTTCAACGTAAACAGCTTGAAACAGAATTTAAATGCCAAATTCTCCCTTAAATAGTCAATTCTCACTAGGCAAATAATGATTTTTTTTTTTTTTTAATTAATGTACAGGATGGTTTGCAAGCATTGGATTATACTTAATTCTTGTTCTGTAACTTCATCAGGAAAGGTTCAGTGCAAGGCTTTTGTGAGAAACAAGGACTGATTTAGGTGAGAGTTTAGTGTCCTTTTATCCCTCAAAACTTATAAACCAAATTATTTAAATGTAACAGTATTAGTAGAATTTAATAAAACACTTAAAAAAATACATCACCAAACCTACGCTACTGTACGTAGTTTTAAAAGGAGCAAATCTAAAACACTCTATCACAGCAAGGTCAAATCAGCAAATTATTCTCTACTGAACTGGAATTAGAAAATCAAACTAATTACATCCTCAAGTGAATACCAAAAATATTCTATCTTTATATGTATTCTAAGTGAGTTTAAGGAAGTGGGTGCCTTTGAGGATTGCAGATCCTAGCTAAAGAATTTTCCCAGTTCTTGCACTGAATAATTTGAATAGGTGGGTGCTTTAATAGTGCTGGAAGGCTATGCTCTAACATCTAAATTATATTCTCAAAGATAATAATAAAGAAACCAAACAAATAAACTTACATGGAGATTTAAACCTGTCCCATATATCTATTCAGTAGGAAAAAACACCATCTTTACCAGGAAACTTATTGAAAAATAGAAGTTTAGCAGATCTTATTTATCAGGTGACAAGCTCCAGTCTTCCAAAAACTACACAGTATCAAAGTAATCATTGAGCAAATTTTCCCCCTCTGTGTGGATTCATTGGTTGCTGATATAATAGTAATGCATATAAAACAGAGTAACCATGCAGGGGTTACATGGACACACTTCGATTTCTACAAATTGAAAATATAAAGGACATCTCCAAATTAATAAAAACAAAAGGAAGAAAAATGAGCTGCTTAAGGCATAGTGGAGCTTGGATTCTCTGTTGGTCCCGTAGGACAGGTCTACACAGTGCAGTGAAGCACATCTCCAGGCAACTGCTGATGAAGCTTGTCCGATGCCAGAAGCTATACACTTGATGCATGTTACCACTGCTCTGGTGCTCAGGTGTAGCACTGAAAATGTGCCATAGATAATTCTCAGTGTAATGTGTTAGCTGTCAGTAACTTGGATAGTCTCAACCCGAAGCGTAGCACAGAGCAAGTGGTTGTTATAATGGTGAAAGAGTTTTGTACATAAGCTAAGAAAATAAATCCCTACTCCTTACTGGAGCACATTACATTAAATACTACTTCTTTTCTTAAAGTAGTGTTGTAGTATTAGTGATCCACGTGGTTTTAGCTCCTGGATTTGAGGTATGACCCTCACTATGAAAAGGAATGAAGAACATCCAGAAAACCAGCATCCACAGGAACCTCTTCTAAGTAGAAGGAGCATATACTTTATAAAACATGGAGTTCACGTTCCAGATCTCTGCTGAGTGTACAGGATATCCAATCCACATCTATACTGAGCTCTCCAGGACCACTTTTTCCTAAGTAAATATGGCTTTTCTTGAGAGGTCAGAGTTTTGCAGAGGAAATCACCCTCATGTCCAAAAGAGAGATGTATCTTTGCAGGAAACAGATAAAGATTAATTAATTGTTTTGTAAACAGAGTACGTAATTTCTCTTCCTTAATCAGTTTTATGCAGTCCTCAAGCACAATTATTAAAAAGGCAAATATTCAACTTATTTTTACACCCACTAAAGAAAGTTAATAAAAACAGGTTATTAACCTTCAGTTTTAAATATTTTTGAGATGGCATAAAGGCAATCTCACACACAGAGACACAAATTGGGAGTTTACAAGATCACAATTGGAAAGCTTATTTGCTGCTGCGATTCTCCATTTCTCACTGCTAATCACTGTTCCACTTAGTGTTTTCAGAATTAGGCTAATTTCATAGAATATTAATATGTTAAAAGGCAAATGGAGTGTAACAGTTAAATCCACAAACGCTTGGAGAACGGTGCCTCGCTTCTTCTCCTCCTTGTAATTTCACGAAGGGCAGATTAGGACTAGAAATTTAAAAGAATATAGATTTTTTCCTGAAAGCCAAAAAAACCCAGACACTTCTCTTCAACATCCTCCTCTTACCAGTCCCATTCTATTTGTAACATGCAGACTAAATGCCTGTCTCAGTGCTTAATGCAAACTGTCATAGCATTACTTTTGAATAAATGAAGCCTACTTATTGCACTTGGCACATGACTAGAGCAGGTCTAGCTCTAGGAAATGGCACTCCGTGCCATTTCTCTCCTACCCCAGTTTCATCAGATGCATTTTAACTAGAGTGGAAATGGCAACTATTGTGATCAGTTTGGGGGGAAAAAAAAAATTTTAAAATGCTACTTTCAGATTTGATCAGAAAGGGTGCTTTCTTGTATCCGTATTCCTATCATGTCTTGACCTCTGTCAGTTGCACAAAACCTCCCCTTCTTTTTCTTCCATGTCCTGTGTATTTTTTTTAAAAAAAAAAGCCTTTGAAAGCATTTACTTCTAAATTTTTTAAAATGTCACATGCTCCTTTTCAGACATCTGTTTAATGAAGAGCTAAGAAGAGCCATGGAAATATAAAACCCCATCACTGAGCTCTACCTAAAAGCATATTTTTAATTTGGACAGATGCATTAAATTTGATTGCCTTTGCACTCACAGTGTTGCAGTAACCCAAGAAATACTGCTTTTGTTTTCTTATAGTCATCCCCTCTTGTCTACTTGGCTTTGTGTGTTCAGCCAATGTGTGTTGCACTTGCTACTGCCTGGTTCTGCAAATGTGGCTGCTGATTCATTTGCATTGCATTTTCCATTAATGCCCTATGAACTATAGGTTTTAATCCAGCTGATAGTGTGTGCAGAGGCAGCTACATGCAGCCCTGCCGAACACAGGGCAAAGGCTCAGCATCCACATGCTGCACACTAATTATTATCAGTTTCCACAGTGGGGCTGTACAGAAGCAGGCCAGTTTTCCAGTCTGGTGCTTCCCTTCATTTGAATCTTTCTTATTTTTTTTTTTTTATTATATCAATAAATAAAATCATAATTAAAACCTGAGCAGATCAACAGTGCATTAGATTTTCATGTGTAATCGGTTAATCCTGTACTAATATTAGACATTGGTCTTTTTTTCAGTCCCTCTGTTTAACATGTCTGTGCGAGTTCTTAATTTACCCAAAGATTAGCTTGGGTAAACCAGTCCATGCGTGTTTCACAGCAGTCAGCTGTTTCCTTTTCAATTCATCTTTCACATGATTTATTGCTTACTGAGAGAACCTAATTAAATCTAATGGACTGCTGGTATACATCTATCGGAATATTGACATTTTATCACCAATTAGACTGTATTCCTTGTCTTATTGTGCTGTTAGCTGGCTTTATATCGCATTAACTGATAGGATTAGGAAATGCTTCTTCCTCTGTTTTTCAGCATATTTGTTTTCAATTAAGGCATTGAGGTTTTTTGTTTGGGAAATAGAAGCTTTACTTATAAGAAGATAAGGATACAGGGAGTGAAGATGGATGTCACTGGAAGACATAAGCGTCTTAAATATCCTTCTCTTTTTCTCCACCTGTATTCTCTCTCTTTCCAAACTACATCCCACAGTTTGATAAATTAAGCTCCTGTATGCAAATCTGCTTTCAAGCTAGAATTGCTTTCTTTTTCCAAACCATTTTGCAATGAGAAACTTCTAATAATTTCAGCTGTGACATCTTGCTAAGCTGTAATGCACACTTATTTCATTTGGAGATAGCACTGCAGAAAAGACTGTCCCCTCACTTCCTGCCCTGGGTGACTTACACCTGAAGGTATCTTTAGACTTCAGAAGAGTGACTTTTTGGCATGCTGCAGCATTAAAAGCATGGAGGGCTGTTGTGGGAAGTTTAACTCAAAGCAATAGTTACGAGTGTGAGAGCTACTGTAGGGTTGCTTAATGCCTGTTAACTCTCTGTCTCTGCAGCTGACCGTTAGAGAAGCAGATACAGGCACACGTGCTTGTACAACACCATTTACTTTGCATGTTTTTGATCCCTCAGGAGGTATTTCTTAGGCTCCTCAGCAAAGGAATGGGAGAAAGCTAAGCACAAGTGAGTGCCAAGTCAGTTTTGAACATCTGGACTATGTTCTTTGTACCAACTGAAAAAAACTGAGAACTGTGCCTGAGACTGAAAGCCCCATTTATACACCAGAAGTCTTCACCCAAAACATGTGCAACTAACCTAGTGGTCACAGACCCTGACCCACGCTTTTTCCAAAGCCATGTCCAAACGTTATCTGGAAAAGAGCTTGTTGTCATTGGATACAACTATTTGAAGAAGACTGCTAGCAGTTATTAATCAGTAGCTGAGTTTTCTTTTATTTACTAGCATGTTTTTGTCTGTAGAGGTTTTCTTTGCACAATTAAGCCTTATGATACAGTCCAAAGCTTTCATTGTGTTTCATTGACTTAGGTTATAGGGTGAAGAAAATCAACAATGAAATACTGAAAACCAACACTGTGCTGAGTAGTAAAAGTGGGACTGTGCTACATAAAAATTTCAAAAAGAAAAATAAGGCCAAATGGATTTCTGCAACAAATGGTTATAATAGCATCGATATCAGTAAAATTGAACTATTTTGCATAGGCACTTCAAATATTTAGTGTCCCAATACAAGCCATAACAGATAATATTCACAGTGTCTTTCTACAATCTACAATATCTTGCTTTCTTGTGGTTTTTTTTTTGCACACACAGTGATGCTAATTATTGAAGCATTATACCTTTCTACATTTTCTCCTAATTTTCACTAAGTATTAATGATGAAATTATAGAGAATATAAAGCTATTATATTAAATATATTCTGTTATGTGCAAAGTATTTGCTATATATCAGGAGACGTGCTCACCAAGAATATTATCTACAGACTACAGGATTGTTGATCAAAACAGCTTGTAAAAAATAGAGGCTATAAATTAAGGGGCTGTACTGTTGTTTACATTAGAAATACATGGTATCTCACTGAAACAAGGAACATCTGTGACATACAATGATGGAACCAAACAAGAATGATATTTATTAGTGATTGTTACCTTAAACCAACACTGCAATTGTTTTTTTTTTGTTAATAGATTTAGTTATTGGGCTGTGATTTGAGGCAGATGAGGTGCCAGCGTGTTATTTTCTTTACTGTTTCAGAGGTTATTACAACCTCTTCCAGAGGTCCACAGGGAACAGCAGACTGTTTAAGCTTTAGATACTCTGTCCCCATTCAGCAAGATCTAACAGAGGATGTCTGTCCTTGCTACTTATATACGTCCCTTGAATTCTGCCCTCGCTGATGATCACTTGTGTTGATGTATG
The DNA here is from genome assembly GCF_000691845.1 of Merops nubicus. Taxonomy (NCBI): domain Eukaryota; kingdom Metazoa; phylum Chordata; class Aves; order Coraciiformes; family Meropidae; genus Merops; species Merops nubicus. The sequence continues at coordinate 14,190 of NW_008619664.1, read as the reverse complement.
CGGGTATCGACCCAACAAATGTACTACAAAGAGGAGGTATATTGCTTTGGCTTCTAGGGGGATTGGTACGTCTAAGTATTCCCCCCTGGAATCATAACACTGCTAGATATATGTAGGATTTTCAGGATGAATACAGAAGAAACCTTTCAGGTTCCTCTCACATTAACAGATATTTAGGGTCCAGTGGCAGTCATTATTGTATTCTACTCAGTTGCTGACACCTTCAAAGAATGAAGTATGTTACATTTCGCCCCAGAAAAGGACAGTATTAGTAAAAAACAGTATACTCTTTTGTTTCTAAACAGGGTAACAGATACCTGGTGCAGATAAACTAGTGAAATGTACAGGTTGTTAACATAACCCCCCAAAAGTTAGCTTGCTAAATTACAAGAAAAGTTTTCATATATGTTTACAAATATCCTTCATAACCTGTAGCTCTGATGACACGGGAATACAATTACTAGGTTTTGTTCTAGACTTATAGGTGGCTCTATGCAGATTGTAGTGATGATGGAAAATTAATGGTACATTAAAAATACCATTACTGAATAGTTCTTATATAATATAGTAGCCTGCTTATAATGTATTATTCTCCTGATGATTTGACAACTTGTATTACAAATGCATTAGAGAAATAGCAACAGCAGCAGAGGTAGCAGCATTAACATCATGCTCCACTGACTGCTCTGTGCTAAAGAAATTAGAGTGTGGGAGAAAGAAACATAACATTGTGAGTGGCAAGACTGACAGCCATGGAAGTGAAGAAGTCTTAGAAAATCAACAGCATGTAGGATACATACCAATTATGATGATAGGGTTTCACTAAAAGGTGGACTTGCTACCATTACACCCAAAGAGAGCTGTTAAGACAGTTTCCAAGAGATAAGAGCAGCATATATAGTTTTAAATAGATAGCAGAAGTTGGTTGAATCCAGCAGCTCTTCTAACACAGTCTCATCCTGTCTCCTACCAGTATGAGTTTGAACTTGAAGTATTTTTTCCATTTTTGTTTTGGATTGTTATTCTTATCTGGTTTCAAAATATTTTGTAGCCCCTCCTTGTCAGGGATGGCACACTGTCTTGGTCCCACATGCTGTGCCAAGAGCTTGGCTGATATCACTGTGTTCATAGCACCAACTGTGTAGTACATGGACTACTGCCAGCTGCAGAACAAATTCTCAGGAAGACCTGTTGGGTAAGAGTTTGTTTGCTTGTTTTTCTGAGCAGAATCCAGGATTTATAGAAATTATTTTATGTATAACTGGCCAGCTTTGTTGTGAGGCATGACAGAATGCATGTTGGATTTATTTGTCCTTAACCTGGTATACTGCACTCTTTTACATAGTCTGGGCGAAGGGAGGATTGCTTCTGCTTGGTGCCCTTGCTGGGTGTACCGAAGGTGCCAAATGTCTGCAAAGCACTCTATTCAAATCACTTTGTTCAGAGGAACCATGATTAATTAGCACAACCAATTATTTCCTCTCCTTTTGTTTTCACTCAGATGCTTAAAGAAGAAATTATTCTTAATAATGTCCAAGATGCATTTTGTACTGTTATATTTCATAGAAATCATAGAATCATTAAGGTTGGAAAAGACCTCTGGGATCATCAAGTCCAGCCATCACCCAATGCTACTATGACCATTAAACCATGTCCCCAGGTGCCACATCTACATGTTTTTTGAACACCTCCAGGGATGGTGACTCCACCACCTTCCTGGGCAGACTGTTCCAATGCCTCACATTTCATCCTATTTCAATCATTTACATTTTCAGCATCACTTAATTTCTCCAGTATGACATCCTGATCTTCTCTCTTAACAGTAATATCTTACAGGTTTGGGTCAGCACCACATTTTAGCAGCATGCTTCTGTGCGGAGACTATTACTACAAATTTTAAATGAGACTCATCTCAAGAATCATTCCTAACAAAAAACACTTGTCACTTTTCTCTAGCTCAACTATTTAGTTTTCAGTGCATCTTCACCTCCCATTTACTCAAGTCTGTAGCCACCTTTGTGTTACTCTATCAGTTCTCTTGTCTGGCTTTTTCCAGATCATTGCTACACAAGTTTTGCAATGCTCATCAAATGGGCAAGAAGTTGTATTGATGTCTTAGCAAAATATTTATTGCTCAGAATTCATCTTTTCATGCAGCTGCAGACTCTATACGTATCACAGTATTTATAGCACGTCCATCAACAAAGTCCAGGAAACCCATGGCAAGCAGGAAAAAAAAAAACCAAACATATTTACAAAAATCCCACTCAGAGGACTGCTGCATTTAAGCACTGAAAGTTCTTCCTTCATGTATATAATTTTACAAAGTGCTTAAGGATTGTTCATACCTAAACTCCCAGGGAAATTCAGGGATTATTTATATTAATTCTTGTTTAGAACAGTAAGAAAATACAGTTAAATCCTGGAATATCTCAAGTAGCATTGTTTAATGCTTGTTTATACCAAGGTCATATTTATTTTACGATCACAGTTAAAGTAAGTTCATTCAAAGAACACTGTAATAACAGCATGATGGGAAAATGAAGAGAGTTTAAATTTCTAGATCTCTGTTGTATTTTTAAGCTCTGTGACAAAACTGGTTCATACCATTTTACAGCACAGAGAATAATGCTGCCACTGTTTTGTGTACAGTCCCAAGAAGCAGCTATTTTCCCCTTTACTTGGTGACACTTCCTTTCTGGTTATTAAAAATAGAAAAGGACAGCTGCATACTTAGATGTGCATTAACTTCATAAATTGTTAATCCAGAAAAGACTTGCAGCTCACAGAGGGGTGTAGTTTAATGCTGCGGACTGCCATTCAGTGACTATCACTGTTTCTTATGTCTGAAATCATCCACATCAGGCGATATTTGTTTCTCTACAAATTAAGACCTTTCTCAGGGCGTCCCTTGATGCAAGCAAGAGTTTATATTTGGAAAAAAAATCAAGTAAAAACAACAGACATTACTGTCCCTGGGCAGAAATGAGCAAAAAGCTTTGCAGCATGTCTTGAAGGTCAGCACCGATGCTCCTCCTTAGAAAGCATTAGCTCCCAGCCCTCCAGAGAGAGGGCTCTCGCCATGGGTGACCCTGTCCCAACACTCTGGCTGCACAATTGTTAGGGCATCCAGTCCCAAATCAAATATGTCAAGCAGGATGCCTGGCCCTGCCACCTGCAGGTCAGGTCTGAAGTGCACCCCTCTGCGGGAGGCAGGTGCCCATTTTCCTACACGGGTGCTTCAAAGCAGGAGCGGACAGGCATCACCAGGTCATGTTAAGAACCTGCAGCGATAGGCAGGGTGGAAAAGGAGCACGGTGCATTCTTGTGGATACTTATGTCCCAGTTAAAGAAAGATTTTGTGATTAGTTTCATCCCATGTTACTTTTCTTAGCTTTGTGTCTGATAAGCTACTGTATACACTACCATTTACAAAACTCTTTCACTCATTCACTTGCCAGCCATAAGCTCTTGCTTGTTTTTTAGTTAAACTAAAATGCTCAATGTGCTTAGCAAAGCCTTTATCAAAGAAACATGGGAGGGGGAAAGCCTTGAGATTTTTCATCACTTGCATGAAAGGAGAGTAGCAAATATCTCTAAGCCATGTTACAACTTAGAAGAAAACTGAAAGCCACATCAAAAAAAGATTTAGGTATAGATACTAGAACTTAAAGAGCTAAATCCAAAATGTTGTCCTAAGAAACCTGACTCTGCTATCACTTCACTCAGAAACACTTGCAATCTCGAGCAGGATTTCCTGCTTCCCAGCTTTTTAGCTTTCCCTGTGCATGTGCCTTCAACCTCCCACTAAGGTTGTTCCACAAGGTGGAAAATAATTCATCATCTAAAAATGATGAATCCTTTCCTAGAAGCTGTGTTTTAAAAAAACATATCTAAATACAGAAACTATAAAAAAAATGAACTGCAAGAGTAACCCTGGTTCCAACACAGAATATAATCCTAACAACGCTGTTTGATGGTGGCTACGAAAACGTTCCTGAGGTTTTGGAAGCCAAGAGGTTTTAGAAGGTGCTTAATAGAAAAGGAGCTGAGGACCTGCAAGTGCAACTGTAACATTGCTGAATGCAGGAGCTGGTCTCTCTTACACATAATCAGGTCAATGTATAAGAATAAAAGAAGTGAGCTCACTGAACCCAGCTCATGTTCTGTTGTGAGTTACGGTGAAAGACTAGAGCACCTTCATCAGCACTGCTAACATGCAGCCAGATTCACTGTGGTGTAACTCAGTTCAGAATCTGTGCCACGCTATCAGATGTGTATCCATATGAACGTATAGAACTGAAATTCTCATTACTGAGAGCAACAATAACAGTAGGAAGCAAACGAGATGATGATTGTAAAATAAATGCATACCTCCACCTGCTGAGGAAAAAAGTGGCATTTTTTTGTGTTATATGGATATATTATATAATGTTTTGCCATTAGTAGAAATTATTTCTGTATATATATTTTTAGTACTATATCAGCATTATCCAGACATGCTGCATAATCCATAGATACTCTAATTGCTTTATCACACATGTTCAAACTATTCATATTCTTTGTCCCTTTCTCCCTTTTATTATTTATATAAAAATATGAAATAGCTTCGGATAAGTATCATAGAAATGATCTGTGGAACTATAGATTCAGTTGTGTCATAGATGTAGTGTGATGTGGGTGTGGAGGATATGTTTATAGCACTGGTTGTCTTCAGAAAATTCTGCTGAAATATTTTTTCAGTGAAAAATGTGTGTTTAATCAAAAAGTAACATATTTGAAGCACGTAGATTTAATTTTTGTTTCAAAAAAAAAAAGATTTTTTAGAAGAAAAAGAGGTAATTTCCAAAAGCATTAAAAGTTAATTTAATAATTTTGGTTTGGTTTTCTTTTTTTTTTTTTTTTTACTTACATGAATTTCACCACTTACTTTACATTGTTGTGTAAAAACACAGGCATCCTACATGCTGAAAGGAAAACATAAGTCCTAAAACAAGGGACAAAAATAAAAAAAAAACAAAACACCCTGAGCAAGAGAAGAAGCAATTCTATCCTAGACCCTATATATATTTAAAAATGCAGTACTTCTGCTATGATTAGGTATTACAAATAGTTGTTTTCTGATTCCTTATTATGAAGATTTACTGAGGAGGATAAATTGTAAAGAAACAATTGGTGACAGAAGGTTTAAAAGTAAAGTCAAAGAAGCTATAAATTTTACTGTGAAGAACAGTCTTTTGTTTTATTTTGGGTTATAGACAAGGAACAGTTGATGGTATTTGGCACCAAAACAGAAGCAACCTGGTTTTCATACTGACATTAATACCGAGTTTATGATCTTGATTTTACTTTCTCTTGCACTATCCGTACTTTATTTTGTAACCTCAAAATAAATTTGGAATTTATTTTGTAAGAAATCAGTGAGATTTATTCTGGTATATTATTAGTATCAGGTTGTCATATAGTATTTTCAGCAGTCGATCTTGAAGCGTTTTGCAGAAGAGACAACTCATATTTTACAGCTGGAGAAACTTAGGCACCAAAACAGAAGCAACCTGACTTTCATACTGACATTGAAAAGCAGAAGAAATTACATATTCAGACATAAAAACAATTTATTCAGGGTAACCGCCTTCTATTTGAAAGCTCAATGTACAGCTGAATAGAAAAGATATACTAACATTGGTAAATCTTGCTTAAAATAAGCTAGCATATAAGGCTATTTATGACACCGTTTCCCACAGCATTCTGCTGGAGAAGCTGATGGCTCACGGCCTACAAAAGGAAGACTCCCTGCTGCGTTAAAAACTGGCTGGATGGCCGAGCCCAGAGAGTTGTGGTGAATGGAGTTAAATCCCATTGGCATCCAATCATGGCTGGTGTCCCTCAGGGCTCGGTTTTGGGACCGGTCTTGTTTAATATCTTTATCAATGACCTGGATGAGGGGATCGAATATTCCCTCAGTAAATTTGCAGGTGACACAAAATTAAGTGGGAGTGTCAATCTGTTTGAGGGTAGGGAGGCTCTGCAGAGGGGTCTGGACAGGCTGGAGCAATTGGCTGAGGTCAACTGGATGAGATCGGCCAAGTGCTGGGTCCTGCACTTGGGGCACAACAACCCCAGGCAATGCTCCAGGCCTGGGGAGGAGTGGCTGGAAACTGCCTGGTGGAAAAGGACCTGGGGTTGTTGGTGGAGAGCCGGCTGAACATGAGCCAGCAGTGTGCCCAGGTGGCCAAGGTGGCTAATGGCATCCTGGCCTGGATCAGAAACATTGTGCTCAGCAGGAGTAGGGAGGTGATCGTGCCCCTGGACTCGGCGCTGGTGAGACCACACCTTGAGTCCTGTGTCCAGTTTTGGGTCCCATGGTATGCGAAGGACAAGGAGGTGCTGGAGTGGGCCCAGAGAAGGGCAATGAGGCTGGTGAGAGGGGTGAAAAACAGGCTTTATGGAGACCAGCTGAGAGAACTGGGGTTGTTCAATCTGGAGAAGAAGAGACTGAGAGGTGACCTTATTGCTCTCTTCAACTACCTAAAAGGAGGTTGTAGTGAGGCTGGTGTTGGTATCTTCTCCAATGACAGGAGATTACCAATTATAGGATGAGAGGAAATGGCCTCAAGTTGTGCCAGGGAAGGTTTTGATTAGATAGTAGGAAGAATTTCTTCACTGAGAGAGTGGTTAGACACTGGAATGTGCTGCCCAGGGTGACTCCCAGGTGATGGAGTCATCAGCCCTGGAAGTGTTTATAAACCAAGTAGATGTAGTACTTGAGGCTATGATCTAGTGTCTGGGGAAATGCTGGGATAAAGGTTGGACTTGATGATCATGGAGGTCCTTTCCAACCATAGTGATTCTATGATTCTACGGGAATCAGAATAGTAATAGTAGGAGAAACAAGTATACAGAAAGCAAAGTGTTTCACTATAAGAAGCCTGAGAGCAATGAATGTAACAGGAATATTTTGACCCTGGGTTCTTTTTTTTGGGGAACACAAAAAGTGAGAAGAAAGGGCACACATAACTCTTCCCCTGATTATTAACTGTACAGTTTGTACTTAGAAATCTGAGTCACTAAAGTTACATCATTGGCCCTCGACAGTCCTTATGCATATAGATTGTTCTTTTTTGTCAGCTCTGTATGGTGACAGGAAAAAAAGCACTGTCTCATCTGTCATCAGAAGGAGGTTTCAGTTTGGGTTGCTGTTGTAAGTTTCCAAATGCAGAACTGCAACTGTTATTGCACACATGTCAACATCTGTGAGGCAACAAATGAGTCTTTTATTCTGAAAGAGTAAATATTCCCAGGCCTTACAGCTATTAGAAGAAAGATGTGGTTTCGCACTGTATCAACTACTATTTATATTTTTCTTAATTTCCAGATTTGTGCATTTTAGTTTTTTTGTGCAACTAAGGTACAGTAGCTCTTACGTGATTGCAATGAAAATTTAAATTAATACAAAGTAAGATTATAGTAATTGTAAACGAGCACTTACTAATTGCATCGAATGCTACTTTTGTAACTCAGTGACTTTTTTCTTCTGTGATAATATTTCCAAAGTAATTATTCAATCTGCTGGTCAGTCCTCTGTTGGGCCAGACAAAGATGGGAAAAGAAAATAAGAAAAGTAAATTCGTTTAGCTTTAATGTAACCCTAATAAAACAATTACTGACTGTGCCTTTGGTCAAACTGAGGTAGAACTATTAGTGATAATTAGAATGAAATTATTTTCTGTATAATATTTTTACTATAAGGTAGGTTATTGTGATAAAATAAAAGTTACCTGGGTTTGTTTGGCAAATGAAATTTGATGTAAAAATTTTCAGTAGTACTGTGTTCATTGTCCCAAGGTGATTTTTAATGTGTTTTTCCTTCCTGCTCTCATTCTTTTTGTTGCTATGCAAAGGTACAAAAGCACTCAGCTCCTAATTGAACCATTCTTCACATAATTTACTGGATTGTGGTGAAATGTGTAAATAAATGTGTATTTCTTCTCTGAAATTGTCATGCTTTTCCTTATAGGGCTTTTGTTGTTCACTTTGCCTCTGGGCTAAATTAGATATCAGCTAATGGTATCTATATTTCAGTACTGCTAGGACATGCTTTGTGAATCTCTCAAGATTTGATATCTTTTATTAAAAAAATTCTATAGAATAATGTAAGAAATTAAATTTTCACTAAAGAACATTGTCACCCTATTTAGAAAGCCTTCTGTACTCATTTGATATTCAATTTGCAGGACAGTAGAAAAATCTGTCCATGTTTTATTATTTAACATTTTTATTATTTAAAAACTGCAAATGTAGTTAATATTTCAAGAAAGAATGAGTTTAAACAAACACATTTCAGCCTGAGCTGAGCATAATGTATTAATTACAAACTGTAGTAAGTGATTAAATATCTCAGTTATGTATATTGATCGTGTTTCCTGATGAATATCTGAAACATTTGGAATAAGAGGAGAATGAAATCTTACTACCCTTTCGGATGCTGATTTTACCTGAGCCAGTAATCATAAGTCCCTTTTACTTGGTCAGGGATGGAAATGTCACATGTAAATGCAACTTTTGGATGTAACTATCAGTCCTCTTACAGAAAATATTTTTGTAAGGTACGAAGTATTTAAGGAATAAGTAAATATTGCAGGCAAGATCTCTCCGCTAACAAATCTCACATCCTGTTAAGCACATAAGCAAATTTGAATTAGAAGGGTATATAGTTTCTGCAGGACCAATTTTACAAGCTTGAAGTTGCTCAGAACAGGTCTGATGCTGTTTATCACTTGAATTCTGCTGCAAGAAGAAGGGAGGAGTTCTATGGGAAGAACTAGGGTGAGGCAAGAAAGTGTTGTAGAAAGTCTTGAGGAAAGCATGTAAAAATCAACCAGGACCTGGCTGCTCCACTGACTTGTGTAGGTGCTTAACCAAGGACAGAGGAAAGCCTTCTGGCAATTTCTGTTTTCATTTGTATCCAGATTAAATTCAGATACACTGAAGAAGCAGTCTTGTGTTTGGGTGGAAATTGCTTATGGGTTCTTTTGTTTATATTAAATGCAGAGTGGATTGTAAACCTTAAATGGGCTTGCTTAGAAATAGGAAAAATTTTTGTTTTTCTAAGAAAAGGTATTTGTTTTCCACCTTTTCCATCCAAGCTCTAAGTATTCAGCTACAGAAAGTACTATATCTGCTTCCAGAGCATCTGCTTTGTGTTAATTAAAAAAAAAAAAAAATTAAAAACTTTTATGGTTTATTGATTTGACCCTTGTTTCTCAGTCACTACATGAAATATCTCATTCTTATGTCAGATATGGGTTGTATGTCCTCACACTTAAGGCCTTTGGTTGCCTGCCCTCACCTAGCCCCTATGAAGTCCTGAGGCTAAAACCCCAGGCCTGAATGAGGGTGGGCATATGGATGATGTCCACAACCAGGCAAGAAAGTTCCTCCTGATTGGTTTTCACCCAGAGTCTGGCCAGCCTTGGGTGGGAACTGATTAGGAGATCACCACCAGATGCCCCCGCCTTCCACATTAACTTGGAGGGGGGGCAAGAAGACCCCTCCATAAGAGCTGACTCTGCTTGCAGTGGGGTTGGGTGGTTTGTGTATAAGCTGTTTGAGGGTTCTGGTTATTGAAAGGGCTTCCTTGCTCTTCACAGGAAGTGGAGCTTCCAGGATGGCACAAGAAGGTCATGCATTTCTATCTGGGACTCATGGCCTGGATGATTTCATCTCCAATGGCTTGGATCTTTGGCCAGTTTGCTTCTTTCTGCACAACCTGTGTTGTGATCACGTGTGTTAATTTATTCCTCCTTTCAGTGGTCTGACATGTTGTATCATTGATTTGTGGCTTAATAGTGGAGGAAGGACTTTGGCTGCTGTTTTGCCTGATGATGATAATGTCCTTCCTAGGTGGGCAAGCAGTCAGTAGAAGACCCTATCGTTTGTGGTTACAATGGCAACTCTTAGCACCAGCCAGGTCATGGTAACTTTATTGCTTACATTTGTGTAACCTCTGATCAAGCTTCTTACTTGAGGAAGAAGATACCACTAACAACTACAAAGTAACTGTGTTATTCTTCAAAATAATCCTTAAACTCTCTGATTTTTGTGCTGCTTGTATAAATTTTGGCAAAAGATTAGGCAGCTGGAGGTCTCAGATGACTAGGTTATAGTGCTGACTAATACTGCATTTTTTGATACTTTCCCATATGTCTGTTTCTTCCCATCTGTTGTTTCTTGTCTTGTTCTTAGATTTTAGCCTGTCCAGGGCAAAGGTCATCTATTAATTAACTACATTATGCACAATGTAGCCCATTACTAGAACATATAGTCTTCAAGGGAAATAAAATGAGTATTAAAAATAGCAGCCACCTCATTAGTAGCCATAAAGCCTTTTTAGATTAACTTTTTTAGTATTTGTATAGGATTAAGTGGTGAGGAAACATTTAGCTTAGTTCGATATACGTAACATCACTTTTATCTTCAAGTATTATCTGAGAGGTGTCTGGAGAAATTTCACATTATTTCAAATATTGCTGTTAGGAATCCCTGTATATTTTGAACTTCTAAACATGATCGGTGTAGTCCTATCCCTTAAATACTGTTGGTTCTGTCTTGTCAAAAACGTAGTTTTTTCTGCAAATATTCAGGTTTTTTTGTTAAGAAGTTAACGATTTCTTTACCATATAATAGTTGTAATATGTGTGGTTTCACTTTTACCCAAAGAATTCATTTAATGTATTCACCTTCAGGTTTTTTATCTCTGGGTTTGCCTAGTATACTGAATTTTTTTTTTTTTTTTTTTTTGGTATGGATGTAGAATATTTTTACATGCAAATGATTTGCAAAGTATTTGGCTTTTTGCAGAGGACAAGATGTGTGCAGTGGATTAATTAACTTTTACATGTTCATTAATTTTTATTTTATTTACATATAGAAAGATTGATTTTTCTGCCTATGTTTTCATCTTTTCTGTAGCTATTTACTTCAGTGAAAGCTTTGAATGTTGCATAGGGCTGATCTAGGAATTTGGATTTAAAGATAGTGTGTTATTATCAACATGTGTTTACATAGTTTAGGATGCAATGCCTCATTAAGTTCATATTGGTTTGCTTTATTTTTCACGTACAAGGCCTTAATGGTAAAATAGATGAATGGCGCCCCTATAGCTGAAATGTTAGTCTGAAATGTACTTCATGCTGTGTACACAGAAGTGAGAAAGACTTCACTGATGATCATCACTGTTACTTAGAGAAAGCTTTCAGCAAAATTTCTGGTCCTTTCACAGAATTCTTGCAGATGGAAATATTTCTATTATCAAAGAGGCCAACAAGGAAAGGCATAAAATGATACAAATATAATCTGAGTATATTCTGAATTGCTAACCTCTTAATGTTTGAAGCCCTAGAATAATTCACTGTGGTCTCTTACCCAGTTCATATAATTCAGTGCTAGTTTTCAGTAATCAACAGTAAAATGCAGACTTGATTCAAGTGTGCATTTCCCATTTTTTTGCACTTGCTTATTGCTTGAAGTACTATTGTAATGATCATGTAAGTTGGCCAAGATTTCTGGTATCTGAAATATTTCTTTAATGTAAGAGTTTTTCTAATGCCAAAGCCAGTGCATGGTATTTTGATAACTTTCTGCTAGCATGATTTATACATATTCTGTGAATTCACTTATAACTATTTATTTTGCATGTCATTAGAAAGGAAACCTGTAAAATTTAAAGAGCTGGAAGGAAGAAATGAAGATTACAGTTTTATCTAAAGCCGTTGACAAATCAAAGTAATGTGAGATGATACTAGGCAAATAAGAAAATGGACGAAAAAATTTGGTTTGGTATCTGAAATTGAATGGGGAAGCGAGCCACAAAGGTGATGGTTGATTCTTGCTGATACTGTTAGAACAAAGTAACTGAGACTGAGGCCGCTGGTAGTTCCTGAAGAGGAACTGCTACCAATGAGATGTGAATGAACTTTTCTTAAAAGAAAATATCAAAAGAAACATACCTGAAATTGCTGGTAGTCACTCTCCCTCTCTGCTTTCACTCATGTTGGAGCTTTTAGCAGAGCAGCAGCAATTTTGGAAGTGGCTGAATGCCTAAAGTCCCACTGAAATATGTTTCTAATTAGTAAATCTTATTTGAGATGGCATTTTTTAAATTCCATGTATACTTTTATTGAAAGTAAGCTGTATTTGGTGAGGACATTATTATGTCAATATATTTAATGTATGTGTGTGTCACAAGAAGTCAAGTAATTACTTCACATATGTTTCAAATTGCCATAAACCATCACTAACAAGTAGTCCCATCCCTTGAATATTTTTTCCCATCCTTCTGGTGCCTTTTGTTCTGGCACAAGCATTTATGGCCACAGAGAGCCACATATGACAGCTGAAAAGTTAAAACTAATTTAGGAGAAACAAAATGTGTGCTTCAAAGAAAAGCATTGCTTATCTGGGTGGAAAGAGATTCAGCTTCATGTTGCCTAAAACTGATTAGGGCTTTGCTGAACACAGACCCGATGGCTAAAAGACTATTTCATGCTTGAGCAGATGCCCAACCAATATTAATATTTACAAAGCAGAAGGCAGCAGTCAGCAGTGTGGTTGACAACAGACTGAAATTCCTGGTTGACATACAAATAAGTATGCCTTTAGAAAAAAAGGGAAAGGGAGTGAGAAAGTGGAAGGATAATATCTGGCAACCTGGGAGGGACCACCAAGGGTCAGAGGACTCTATCAGGGATAAACAGGGATATAGAGGTGAGTATCCTTCCCCAGCCCAACAACTGTTTTCTCTAAATGTGATCTGAGGACACCAAATAAGAAATAGAACTGAGCCTCTAAACCCACAGGTTAAGCCATCATTTATACTTTCTTCTATGAATCCTGGGAGAGAGATGCATCTGTGTTGTGTTTCTGCAATGCTAAGATGGAATGATTGTCTTTTTTTAACTTTTTTCTTATTGTCTCTTAAGCCTGTGTTAGAAGTGATTTCAGGAAAATGGTTAAGAATGAACAGCTTAAACACATTTACATCCTTGACACTGAGTTTCTCTAGTAGTGCCAGTGTCCTGGTGTTGAAAGAGTAAGAAGGTACCTTTTGCATTTAGGTACAAAGGCTAGAGTAGTACCAGGAAGACTGGAGTCTCTGTCAAGGAACTCTCTTCCAGTGATCAGCATTAATGAAGTAAACTTTCTGCCAGTACCAGTTAGGGGAAAGAAGCACTGACATCCTAAGCAAGTTTATAAGAGTAACATGCTCAAATGTCCTGGTTTTGGTCATTTTCCTGACTCCTTTTTGTGGTGAATTGAGAATATCACTCTAGGTAGTTTTATTAACTTTCAGATGCCAAACTAATAATCTGAAAATAATTTGGTGGATTTCAATTACAGAATGGCAGTGGTTAGAAGGGAACTCTGAGTATCATCTAGTCCAGCCCCCGCTGCTAAAGCAGATTCATCTACAGCCAGTTGCCCAGGACCATATCCAGGCAGCTTTTGAGTATCTCTGGAGGAGGAGATTGCACAACCTTTCTGGGCAGCCTGTTCCAGTGATCTGTCACCCTTAAAGTAGTTTTTCCTCATGAACAATATTTTTTTTTTTCTGAGTGAATAATAATTTTCCGTTAATATCAATTGACTATTTCTTTAAGGGAAAATATTGCATCTAATGAGCAACTTATAAGCATTTTTCATGGACAAACCAAAGAAATTTAGCTTTTAATGGATAGCCACTGAAAAATAACTAGTCAAAGAAAGGCAAATAATATTAGCACACAGAGCTGAGCATAAGCCTGCTTAACAGTTTGGGAATTAATGACAAGCATGTCTCTCAAATGTTGCCAGGATGTTACTGAAATAAGTAATTGGGGTGTTCAGTGTAGCAAGTGAAGTTATGGAAGAGTCATGCTTTTTATAGCAGTTGTTCTTATTTGTCATGTATACCAATACGTTAATTTCTGAGATATCCTTCAAGCATTAAAAGTATTTCAAGTACCTAAATTTTCAGACTCTAGGCAAGGGAAAAATATTTCTGTGGGTGGGGAGAGAACATATCAACTCTTCTACAAGTAAAATACATTTGTGTCAAATTATTTTCATTCTAAAATAACAAACTCTCCAATCTCAAGATCAAGTTCACTCCTACTACTACTAGTACATGCCTTCTTTGCCTCAGTCTTCAAT
>NW_008619663.1:0-13917 GCF_000691845.1 Merops nubicus | reverse complement strand
TGCACTCAGTGCCACTGTCTATGTCCCTGACAAAGATGTTAAACATGACAAAGATGTTAAACAAGACTGGTCCCAGCACTGATCCCTGAGGGACTCCACTCGTCACTGGCCTCCACTGGGACATGGAGCCATTGACAGCCACTCTTTGAGTGCGGCCGTCAAGCCAGTTCTTTATCCATCTAGTGGTCCACCCATCAAACCCACGTTTCACCATTGTTACATTAGTTTTTTTATATCTATTGCACCAACAATTTTTTAAGATATGCTGTATTTCTGGACATGTGGAAAGGTGCAGGAGACGAATAGTTTTTTTTGCATTTTTTTTTTGTTTGTTTGTTTCTTTTTTTTAACACAACTAAACTGAACATATTTCATAGTAGTTATGAACTGTAGCTAAGTACCAATTGATGAAATCTTAGACCCCACAAAGTCCATAGAAAAGCCACACTGAAGATACTTTGGAAATACTTTCTGCTCAAATTTTGCTAATATTTTGCACTGAAGGAAATGTATCCCAATAATATATTTGTCAGAACTCATGGAAAGCTTAGAACTTATGAACATTTTCTGAAATAGTCACTTGGCCCTTCACAACTCTAAAATAATTTCTGTAATTAGATACATGTCCATTCAGTTATTAAGGCTTTACAAAAATAGGCAAGGAAAAGATCATATACTAATAAATAGCAAAGTGTCAAGACTTTTTTTTTATTTTTTAACTTATTTTTATGTTACAGTGATTAGGTTAATCAACAGGGAAAAAAACCGAAAAACGAAACCAGGTCCCCATTATAACTCTTGTGTGGTCATCCATTTTTCCCTTACAGTATTGAAACATATGCACAATAATACGGGATGAGTACCAACATTCACTTTTGGTGTTGATCAGCTTGTGACCACCTATCCATCTTTGTGCTTGGAGAAAAGTAGGACTTAGCTGCAGCACTAGGTGAACTCTTGATCTGATGTGGAAACCAATTTTACTGCTTCCCTGAAATTGTTCATTCAGTGATTAAAAATATGTTTGGGCAAACAGGACTTACTCGCTTTCATTTTCATGGATTTGTGTATGATCTCAGACAAGTTGCTTTCCACACTGTGTCATTGTGAGATATGCCAATTTTTACATAAGACAGCAAAAAAACCCAAACCAGTCCCCTCCTACCCAAAACAAAAAAATCCCTACCAAGCAGCAGAGGATAGCTTCTCCTGAGATTAATAACGTAAAAAGAGATGCTGATGTTTATGGCATTCAATATGCTTCCCACTTTCTCAACTCATCTTCAATGTACTCAAGAAATACAGCTTCATACCTACAAAAGAATCTAGGATGTAATGTGAGAAAAGTACAATAGAGATCCTTGTGGCTGCTTGTTGGTATTCAGTTACCCTGAAAATGGCAATAAATGCAAAAGCCATAATTAATAAATGAGCATTCTGTGCTTAATAACAAACTTCCTGAAGGCCTGTCTGTAAGAAACACACTGCAGTCAAAACATTGTTGCTAGAGTAAAACAATTTTAATAGCTGAACCTTCACTAGGTTGGAATACTAAAAAGTATAAACAAGATCAATCATATGAGAGACACAGATGAACACGATACTGATCACTGATCTCTTCTTGGTCTATTCAGAGTAAATGATGCAACATGTGAGGAAAAGGTCTTACTAGCAAAAATGCCACTTAAGCTGTTGAGCCTTTAAGGCTGGAAAGAACTGTGGAAAAGTTACACATGTATAAAAGAAGGTCATGAAGAATTAACAGCAAAACAAAGTAAACTCTTAAGAGAACAGTTAGCTAAAAGAAGTAGAAAATAATATATTCATCGTCAAGTGAAGTGCAGCAGAAAGGAGCCTGAGGAATGTGAGGCCTAGTTCCTGGTGACCTAATGTGAGGATCCACCCTAGGAAGCTGTTGAATAATAGAGTGATCAAGTAGATAGTTAAGTTATTAATTGCTCTGATGTCACATACACTCTGAAAAAAAAAAAAAAAATCTCTGGCTTGACAGATAGACTGTTTTTGTCTTTCTTAATCTTAAGTGTTCACAACTAAATGTCTATCTGAGGACCTTATAAAGTTCTACAATTTTTCAGTTGCTGGAGGAAAATATATAGATACATTCAGCAGAAGCAATGGGAGACAAACGAAATAGTGATGACCCACTATGTCAAATGACAGACAGAAGACGATATTCAACTGCTGCTACCACTCGGTAAAAGCAAGACTGCCACTTTCATGCAGAAACATTAGAACATCCAAAGGAAATATACTGTCAAAGATTCAAAAAGCTGGTACAGGGATTCAGTGTCCCTTACAGAAACGATGGTGAGTAAGCAGTGAAAGCGATCGAGAATCTAGATTAACATCCAAGGTACCAATATGCAAATAATCAGAAAGTACATATTAAAATAGTAGTAAGCTCAACTGCTACAGATCACTTAATGAAATAAGTTGATAATACTGGATTGTTTCACTACAGAGGCATGTGCAAAACTGAAGTAAACCCTATGAGTAATGAACTCATGCCTGAAATTTAAAATGAACAACTGTGTAATCAATGTGATGAGTTAACTATGAGTCAACAGGAGTGAAGCTTTGCACTCCAGTGTGATGAATATGAGGGGATTCAGAAAAAAAAAAAAAAAAAAAAAAAAATTAACTAAAATAAATACAGAATACTTATATCTCCACCTAATTTTATATTAATTGGTTACTTCCTCTAAAAGCAGTCAGGAATTGTCATTCCTTACCTTGGAAGGTAAGAAAATAATATATGAGTAATTGTAGTGATTTTTCCACTGTGTTATAAACCTGGATTCAGCAGCACATTGTTCTCCCTCAGTTTATCTATGATCTTTTAGCAAGCCACTTAATCCATCAAAATCCCAGTAAAATCAGAATAGTGCAACTTTTATGATCTCTTTGCAGTTCAATGATAACAGATCTGTCAGACTTGTACATACTAGCATGAAGGCATTTCAGCTTGATGTTCTGAAGAACTAGTGCGTGACTATGGTACCTGACACCTATGGCAAAAGTAAGTACTCCTGAACTGTCCAAAAATGCCAGTTGTGAGGGAAATGTGTTGATTTTTGGTAGCACAGAAGTGCAGTCTTGGAACATATTTGCGTGTGTTGTGCATGTTTAAGAGACATTGGTGTTAAATAGAACATTATACCTTTGAGAAAAGATAAGTTTGTAGCTTTGAATATGTATAGAAATCTAGGCTGGCTCTGCCTAAATGTTTCTGAGGTGAGTAGTTTCCTGAATTTGAACCAATGGCTTTTTGTGTTATGTTAAAATGAAACCTAGTGCAAGAGTCTCCTGTGAGCAGGAACATATGCAACAGTTCAATCTCTTGTGAGCTGCGTAATTTGTTCACCATGTGACACACTTTTTCAAAAGGAGAAATAACAAACTGTGGGCAGACCTGTGGGAGTTATTTGCACTGGCTCTTGGTGGTAGACACAGCTATAGGTAGAGGCCAGTGGAGTGAGGAGCAACTAACAAAACCCGGTCATGCATATCATATCACATCAACTCAATTCAGACCTTAGTACCAGCAAGACTTAAAAATGTGAGTGAAGGAAGGCTATTGCAAGAGGAGGAAAGCAAGCAGTTGGCCCCACAGTGGCTTCCTGGAGACTCAGACTATGTGTTGGCTTAGTTCTGTTGTAGAAATTAGGTCTTCTTCTCTATTAATCTTTCCAGTTAGAACTTTTTTCTCCTCTTTAAATCAATGTTTATCAAACCACTTGGTTCCTACCTGAGAGTTCACTGGAAGCCTGAATTTTAATATAATTTCCCCAACTTCAAAGAATTTTGCTGGAACTTTGAGCCAGGGCTTTTTTTTAGTGCCCTTTAATTTCAGTCCATGCCTTGGTGTTGCCTATCAAGTCCCATAGAAATACAGGCTCAAATAAAAGAGCAACATACCACTGACTTAGGAAAAGCAGTATTGAATCCCAACATATGCATAATGACATCTGTATTTGTTTGGTCATGACCCACTCTGCAGATCCTGGTGTGTCTTCACTCCTCTACACTGCCATAGCACTTGAAATACATCTGGTAGAAAAGTCCCCTCAAAATCACTGAGGAGGTCTGGCTGAGCCTGTGAGTCTTAGGTGTCTTGCAGAGTATAGCTTGGAGTCTGAGGAGACTCAAAGTAAGCAAACTTCCTGCAAAGGTGTTCAGAGTGACTCTGACTTTCCTCTAAACTGCTTTATTTCTAAGCAGTTAAAGATCTATCTATTCCATTTTTTTTTTTTTTTCCAATAAGTACAACAAAGAACTCAGGAATGCTGAAAATCGAATTTGCATCATTTGATAAGAACTAAGAAAAAGTGCTAGAATTTATTAAAAGCTTTCATTTCTGCCCCTGGTACATAGTAGAGACACAAACCTAGGAAAAACTGATTGGGAAAATTATTTCACAAGGAGGAAGACAGCTCTTGGCAACAGCCTTGTCTACAGATTCAGTGCTTCCATCCTCTTCAGGGGCAATATAAAAGAAATTGAGAAATCCATTTATTATAAAGAGAGGAGTCCAGCAAACTGCCACGCTGCCTGATGTATTTTCCTTCTCACCTTGGGACCATCTACTATATAATTGGCAATAAATTGTTATTACTTCCCACTACGGCAAATCCCTTTGTGGATTTTATGTAGTTTGGATAGACTATGACTGAACCATAGAGGGAAAAAAAAAAAAAAAAAAAAAAAAAGCAAGCATAGTGCTTAAGTGCTTTCAAGAAGAAAAGAATATTTGTAATATAGACAGTAATATAAGGCCCGGAAAGGATTTTAATATTTTCCGTAAGCTGTACAATAGAAACGTCATTTATGTTCCAGACTTTGGGCCAGATCAGTACAAAGAATATAGCTTTCTTTTTCTAATAGCATGTTATTAAAAATCATATTTGCTTTCTACATGTTTGCAGATGCATTGCCATTCTAGTGTAAAGTTGTGTTCGCTGATAGAAGTAAAGAATAAGAAAATTATATCACCTAATATTTCACTTTGTATTTTTGGTTCCTATAATCCTTTCTCCTTTTTTGTTCGATTTCTTTTACTCTTTGCTATTTTTTTGTGTAACTGAATATCTTAACACTCTGAAGGTATATTTTAAATTAAAGCTTTCATATATTTTTTTCCTAAACAACTGGATTTCCCACTGAATTCCTGAGTCTATCCCAGATTTCAGAGATATTTAAAGGAACTACATTTACTAACTGAAAGAAAAGAAAAACTGAATAGAACCTAATACATTCCCTCTCCGGTAATGTTTCATGACTGACTTTGTTGGCTTTTATGTTTGAGGGGTTGGGATTTTTGTTTGAGAGACTGAGAAGAACAAAATACAGACTTGTACAATTTGCAACATGACTTGAAATTATTAGAGCAGCTGGGGTACAAGTAATGAGAGGAGATTCTGTAACAATTGACATGAAGTCCCATATTCAAGAAAAAATATGTAGTGCAGGAGCAAACTAAAGAAAGAGGGGAGAATGTAACCAGGCATCTAGACCCATCATAGTTACAGAGATTTTTATTTTTGCCTGGTCTTTCTGTCTCAGAGAGTGCTATTGCACTCCCCAAAATAACCCCCTAAATCTTTGGAATAATTGATAAAGATCCTATGAACATCTTCACAGAGTTATCCTAACACTGTAAAATTTGCTTATGCACAAACCTTTACAAGAGTACTAGGAGACTTCAATGGCTGAACCTAAGTTTCCCCAAATCAGGTCTAATTATGTCCTGTGAAGTATTGTGCTGTCTCCACTGAAGGCTTGATACTGAAAATTATAGTTTAAGTACAATAAAGGAGAAATTTTTATTTGTTTATACCAGTGCTGTCTGCAATTCCTCTTTTTATCCTTACTGATCTTCTAGCATACCAAGTGTGATGGTCCCATGGAATTAGAGTCGATGTCTCAAACATTCACTAAAGACATCTGGTTGGGGTTGAATTTGTTCTGAGTGACCATGCAAGGAGCTGGTGTGGGGAGAGAGCACAAACTGCACATGAGAAGCCCCCTGACCCATATCAGGAAGATTCTGGAAGTGTGGACTGTGCATGACAGCAAACTAATGTAAGGGTCCAAATGCCTGCCTGGAGGAGGACTAAAGGTGCCTCCATAAAGGCACGAGTTGGAGCCCCGGGTGGCACCACTTAGGACTTAGACATCTCTGCTGGCTGGACCCAGGACCAGTGAAAACCTTCCTTTATTTTTTTTTTTTTCATGCGGACTCTCTCTCTCTCTCTCTCTCTCTCTCTCTCTTCCTTTCTCCTAAAATGAATGGTTACATATTTTAAGGTTTAAACCATCAGATATTGCAAGGTTGGAACACATGGTATTTTGCCAATGCTGTTGTTACAACCTAAAGTTATTTCCTTATCATGCCACACCTATTTTCTTGTATCTCTAATACCATTCTGTGGACCTAAAGAAGTTTTCTTATCACACCAATATTGTTGTTATCAAATAAACTAGTGTTTCGTGAATTGGATGATCTCTGGTGTCGCTTCACCTTAATCCTGACCTGGGAATTAATGAACATGAGTTATCAGCTCAACATGAGCCAACAGTGTGCACTTGCAGCCCAGAAAGCCAACCAGATCCTGGGCTGCATCAAGAGAAGTGTGGCCAGCAGGTCGAGGGAGGTGATTCTCCCCCTCTACTCTGCTCTGGTGAGACCCCACCTGGAGTACTGCATCCAGTTCTGGAGCCCCCATTACAAGAGGGACGTGGACCTGCTGGAGCATGTCCAGAGAAGGGCCACCAGAATGATCTGAGGGCTGGAGCAGCTCTCCTACGAGGACAGACTGAGAGAGTTGGGGCTGTTCAGTCTGGAGCAGAGAAGGCTCCGAAGTGACCTTATTGTGGCCTTGCAGTATCTCAGGGGGGCCTACAAGATAGCTGGGGAGGGACTTTTTAGGCTATCGGGAAACAACAGGACTAGGGGGAATGGGGCAAAGCTGGAAGTGGGCAGATTCAGGCTGGATGTGAGGAAGAAGTTCTTCACCCTGAGAGTGGTGAGACCCTGGAATGGGTTGCACAGGGAGGTGGGTGAGGCCCCATCCCTGGGGGTCTTTAAGGCCAAGCTGGATGAGGCTCTGGGCAGCCTGATCTAGTGGGAGGTGTCCCTGCTCATGGCAGAGGGGTTGGAACTGGGTGACCCTTGTGGTCCCTTCCAACCCTGACAGATTCTGATCTGTTTTAGCAGAGGACTTTAGAGCCCTAATGGCTCAATGGTTGGACTTGATGATCTTGGAGGTCCCTTCCAACCTAAAGGATTCTATGATTCTATCATCCTGATAAACAGGGCATGACACCGAGGCAGAAATCTTCCCTTTCCACATATTCACAATGAGGGTGGGAGAGAGAAAGGGCGTGGAGAGATGAGAATGTTCTTAGAAACACAAGCGTAGAGCAGTTTAGAAGTGCACCATTAAAGTTGTGCTTGGAGAATGAAAACTGCACTGAATCCTATGCCAATCCAACGGGACTTTTTAATTTTTCTTTCTTTAGGAAAAAATCATATTTAAGTCCAGGCATGTGAAATCTTTTTGAAATTTTTTTTTTCTTCAAAATATATTTGCTATTCAAACAGAGCTCATGCTCTGTTAACAATTTTGCTTTCTATTTTGCACTCGAAATTGCCACAGCCTAATGAAAAGCAAATAATATAAACTAAGCTTCAGAAAGAAAAAAAAAAAAAAAACAAAAAAACCCAACCAAAAAGTAAGAAATAAGACCTTGGATTAAAAACAGTGTTTATGCAACTTTTTTCACCTTATGTCCTCTTGATAAACAGAGAAAACTGAGTTAAAACTGTGTGAGCATTTACACATCTTTCCTCAGAAACCTGGAATTTTTCCAGTTGGATTCTTAAAACCACACATTTTACTAAGGTTTCTAATGCATCTTCTTAATTCTTCAGTTAAGAATAAAGTAGTTTACGCAATGGAATTCTAACATGAGGGTTCTTGATTGCTTTTGTTTATTTGCTTATTATTTCTTTCTTGGAGAGATTCCATGAATGCAATCCAATTAATATTAAAAAAAAAAAAAAGAAAAATTTAATTTTCTTTCGTCATAATGATGTATATATATGGACTGAAATGTTCAAATGGCAGAAAAGCCAGTATTGTTTACAGCAATATATTCCTTCTATTCATGGTGCACCTTGTTTTGCATTTACTTGCATGTTGGTAAGAAAGGAATTCTCCCTGGCTTTCAGATTTTATCAATGACAAAAAACTGTTTTATGAAATAGGTGGGAAGATGTGGCTACTGTAGTGGCAGTGGATGAGTATATTTAGAAACTGATGGTCCTTTCCAGTCCCAATAGCCACAAAATAAAATTCCTAAAAATTTCATTACAGAAACATCAACTTTATTAAATCACAAAGTAAATATTTTTTGATTAAATGCTGATATTTTTATACAGCTGAACAGAACCCTATTTTACAAATGCTCCCATCATAATTTTTTAAACAATTTGTGGCAAATATACTATTCAGAATACAATAAATATTGGCTCTACAGCTTATGAAATAATGACATAAAAGTAATTTTAAAAAAAGACAGGTGTAAGAGACCAGAAGAACTTGTGGGAGTGGGAGAGTGAGGAGGTGAGCTGGAGGTAGTCAGCAGTGATGTGTTTTAGTTTCAATGGACAGTGAGTCGGTCCAATATACAATGGGGTCCTAAGCACCCTTTTCTTTCTGTTTACTACAGATGATAGGGTGAAGACAAAGTGTAAAATGCAGAATGTCTTATAAAATGTCTTATAGCAAAAAGCTGTTGAAAAACAATTGTTACTGTAGTCGGATGGATCTTGTGGAAATCGGAATTCTGATGTTTGGTTCAAATGAAAGTATTTATAATTGGCAGTTGGTATTGAACAAAAACTTTCTGGCATATTTTTGGTGTCACATATGGCACCTTGGGGAATTGAGTTTCATCAGTTTTACCTGCAGGGCTCTGATTCATGTTGTGAGTCATCCAAATATTAGTTTGTCTTGATTGCAATAATTGCATATAGCCTTCTGGAGCACAAACAAGAGCAAAAAGAAAATGAAAACAAACAAACAAAACAACCCCACTCATAAAAATAGTAAACAGACTTTTTTTTTTTTTTTTTGAAGTGCACATATGTAATCATTCTATAATGAGCATACACTACTGTAAAAATCAAATGCCTATATATTATTGAAAGCAAAAAGGCTTTTCCATGTGTGGTTGTTTAGAAGATCAATCTGGCAGCACATTTCTTATAAATGAATCAGAAAAACATAGTACTTTGTATCAGTCAAACACAAAATGAGGTCTTTGTGAGATTTAAACATATGTATCATTTACAAGGGTGTGGGATAAGCATAGACTGAGAAAACTTTGGAAAACATATACAGTATAAAGTGTATACTTTGATAGAGCAGCAAGAAGTTGAGAATTCTTCCCGGCGTACAAAACACCAAAAATTTAGAAATTCAATCCTGCAAATACATATATAAGCCATATTTTTTTCATATTACTATTTTTTACAAATTAAGAGTTCTTTCTTTGTATAAATATTGATTGATATAAATGTTATTACAGCATGTACATATGTGCTATATAAAGCTACTGTATTAAGGAAGGTGTACATAAACAGATCCACACATGCAAAGAAAGCAAGCCACTATTTTGAGTCTCTCCCCATTTTTTTTCATAAGCATTTATATTCAGCCTCTCTATTATTCACCCTTTTGTCCTCTGTACCATCAAGAATGTTACGGTAGAACAATTCTCTTCCTAAACTTCAATGTGTATGTACAGATTTATCTATCCTCACTATTATCCTACAGATTGCTATTTTGTGAGAAAAACAACGCCAAACAGAGCTGTGAACTCCTTGACATCTGCTCCTTACAACAAGTAAGGTACTTTTGGAGATGTTTGGATTAGTAAGATTGGCTGAGTTGCATTTCTGCTTGATTTCCTATGCTTGTTGAGCTTCTGTTGGAAGCTTAATAAATTACCAAACCTTAACAGACTATACCACAGCCTAAAATACTTTGTCAGGTACTTTATTAAAGAGTCGTTAACAGCACTGGTTATTGTCTAGGTTTTGTGAAAGTTGTAAATAATGGTTTCTTTGGATTTGGTGGGAAACACATAAGGGCCCTTACTATTACATCATTATAAAAAAAGATTCAAAACATTTAATAAAATTTAAATAATAAAATGTTAACTATTCTAAAAATGCAGTATAACAAACAAAGTGCCAACTCTGCCTTCATTCACATCTTTCTTAGTGAGGAACTCTACTGAATAAAGTGTAAAGTAGATTGGATTTTAATAGTTTTCTCGTTTTTCTTTCTTTGGACAACTAGAAAATCTTGTCTCTGAAGTAATTTAGCTATGGCATACTGTTGAATGCAGTTATTTTCTTTAGGAGGACAGCTCCTGTTTAGAATGCAGACAATAGAATTATCACCTAGTTTGACCAGAGACAAAATGGAGTTTTCAAAAGGCCTCAGTATTGGTCTAATGCAGCTTCTGCTGATGTCTGTGACAGTCTTGTCAGTAGCCTTAATGGCATTTGGTAAACTAATAGGAATTTTGAAAATTCCACACCCCGCTGCTCCCCCCCTCCCCTTGTTAATTTCTTTCTATTAGTTTTTACTATTAGTTTTCACTGTTAGTTTCGGCTAATAAATCTAAGCTCTGCTTTTTACTTTGGTAGCTTATTTATTTTTCTACAGTTTATAACAACTATAACTTCAGGAAAACAAGTTGAAAAAAATTATGTGGATGAATAAATGATCAGTGGTAACCGAGCATTAGCAACATTAGGATGAATTGTAACTTCTGGATGTATTCAGGAAACTTCTGTCACTGACTGTTTCTTCTGAAACCTCTTTGGTGTTCAGACAAGCGAACAGGGCAAGCGTTCCTGAAGTGACACCGTCATGTCTTCATTTTATTCCATTTTCCTAGACTTTTATGCATTGCCATATCGAATAGTCTTGCAGCCCTCAGCGTTTCACAATACCCCATTGTAGAACTCAATGGTTTTTATGCCGACACTCCTTTCAAATGAAGCAAGAGTGATATACACAAATGCTTAGCCTGAAGCAAAGCTCAACTATTAGTTTGGGAGTAATGTGAACTGCTGAAGAATCTGTCTTCAGAATAAATTAGAGGTTTTTTTGTTGTTGTTTTGTAGTACTGCCAGAAAGCACTTTGCCAAAGGGTCAAATGGGGGAAATAATGCCAGTTAGCAATTTTACAGAGTACTTTCTTTGTAGCTCCATTCATTTCAATGCAATGCACCTCCATCCAAGAGTATATTTATATATGTTTAAATTTAATACTGTACAGAGAAAAATAATAAGTACTATACAAAAGTCCAGTTTCTACAACTCTCTGAGTCATCTGCATGAATCTCTTAATAAGTTGATTAATTTAAATGTAAGTTACTCAATTAAATTCTGTTAATTCTAAACCACCATACACGTTTAGTTTCTCACTGCTGATTCAGGCCAGCTTGGGATACAATTCCATGCTAGGTAGCTTCGGGCCATATTCAGTTTACGATTCTTTGAATGAGAAGAATGAAATGAAAGTGTGAAGACACACTGTGAAACCATTTCTTTTGCCGCCCAATACATCAGCAAAAGTCAGTGTGCTTTTATCTGTGTCAGCTCTCTGAGAAGCCAGAAGATGCTGCTGCCATGTTGAGGACCTTTTCTTTCTCTCCATCCAGCAGCATCTTTCCCAGTACTGTAGTGCACAGTAGTACTGGCTTTTAGGCACATGTTTGAATGTTTATGTGGCTTTAGCATAATATTTCGATATTAAAATATGCAGATATATTTTCTAGGACTCTTTTTTTTTTTTTTTTTCTCTCAAGTCATCCTTTCTACTTATAATTACATCTGAAAACATGTCTCTGTGAACTAATGGTAGAAAGATAAAATAAAAACTCTCTAAAAGATTCAATTAATTTTCATCACTAATGAATGCATTGAAATTTGAAAGTACGTGATTATCCCATAGAGATAAGTATAAAAATAAATATATGGAGGCGCGGCAATAAGCAAATAATTGATTAATCAATTAATCATTCTGCATACATTTAATTAATGAGATAGAAGCAACATAGAAAAAAACAAGAGACTTTATATAAATGGAGCTGGAATTTTAGTAATTTAAAAAATACCCAGCTGTTCTTCTGATAAACGCTTTGCTATAAATATAAGCATGTGCTCCATTTCCCTGTTTTGATAAATCCGCTTGCTTCCTGTTAGACAGAGATGACTTTAGCTGATTTTCAACTTACATTTTTTATTACTCGTTTTTATGAGAAATATGTGAGCTTTGGGATATATTATTACAGTGTAATAATCAATAATTACTTGCCAAGACCATGCTTTAAAATGTTAGAATGGCTACATTTCTTTCTACTAACGAATTTACAAGTAGATACATGTTCCAAGAAGGGCACTGAAGCAGCTTCCTTTGGCTTATACCTATTATCCAGATG
Source organism: Merops nubicus (assembly GCF_000691845.1). Taxonomy (NCBI): domain Eukaryota; kingdom Metazoa; phylum Chordata; class Aves; order Coraciiformes; family Meropidae; genus Merops; species Merops nubicus. The sequence goes on along the minus strand of NW_008619663.1, from coordinate 1,370 downwards.
CGTACCTAGAAGACTTGGGTGTTTTCTTTTTGTTCTTTGCTTTTCCTTGCCTTACACTGCCTCATCTTGCCTTCTACAAATTTAACTCCTGATTACTTGCTAGCATTGTAGTATCTTATCTCTTCATAAGTAAATCAGAATTTCCTGCTTATAAGTAAGTTACTTCTAATATTCAGTGATTCCATCACTACTCTACAAACTTATGAGGAATTTCTACCTTTACAATTTGCAATGTTTCGTATACTGAAACTAGATGCCAATGGTCGTATTAGTGAGCTGCTTAACAGCTCTGCAGAATGAACTATGTAATGACTTCTGTCTCTACTCCTTGGTCCTTGTCTAAACCGTAGATATAAAAATACTCAGCTGTCTCTCACAGGATCAAATCCACCTTCTATGAAAGTCAGAAGCTGGACTGAACTCAAGTAGTTTTGTGAGATGTCATGGCTAGAGGACTACTGTAATTGTTGGACCATTTCCTTGTTCCTGAAAGCACTCCTTCAGGCACAGTCTAATTCTGTTATCTATTTAAAAGTGGTTTTCTGGAATTCTTCTGCTCTTAAACTAAATCTGGATATAGTACACTCATGGTTGCTTAGTATGCGATCTCACATGCCAGGTTATTTTCTTCCCTTTGGTGGGAGTTCAATACATATACTTTTACTAGTGCACTACATGGGGATGAGCAAACTTTTAAAAATAAATTAAATTAAACAATAGATTTAAAAAAAAAACAAAACCAAAAACCACCAAAAAACAAGGAGAGAAAGAAGGAGGGAAGGAGAGAAAGAAGGAAAGAAAGACAGAAAGATAACCCTGTAAATGGGGGGCAGGGCCAAACTCCCTTGTCACCAGAGTAGAGATGCAGGAAAATGGGAAGGCACTCCAACACACAGCCTGCTGAAGTGCTGAGGTTTAAACTCCCAGCCCTGAGTGAAAATTGGCATATAGGATGATGTCTACATGCCTATAAAGACCCTTCTGACTGTTTTTCACCCAGGGTCTGACCAGCCTTGAGTAGGGACTGATTGGGAGATCACCACCAGGTGCCCCCACCTTCCACTTTAATATGGAGGTGGGGCAAGAAGCCACTTATGTGGGGGGCAAAAAGCCACTTATGTAAGACCTGACCCTGCCTGCAGTGGGGTTGGGAGGTTTGTTTATACAGTGGATTTGTTGTGATTTTGGTTATTGAAAGGGCTGCCTGACTTCCTAGCAAGTGGAGTTCCCAGGATGGCAGAAGAAGATCATGAGTCTCTCTCTAGGAGCCTTCTACATAGTTTGACTGGTTGCCTGGGTCCTTCCATCTTCCCATAGCTTGATTCCACAGCCAGCTTGTTCCATTCTTTACATCCTATGCTGTGAGTGAG